>NC_052321.1:4344920-4377420 GCF_016432855.1 Salvelinus namaycush
CTACTCACTCACTTCTACTGAGGCTGAGATCGACTCAGAGTGTGGTGGAGTGAGAGATGGAGGGAGAGAGAGGGTGTGTGTGTGTGTGTGTGTGTGTCTCAGCTACCTCACAGTGTGGGGGAAAGACCATAAATTAACCGAAGGGGGCGACTGAACGCCTTTACTATTACCTTGTTGAATGTGTGTACACGTAATGTGTGTACGCGTCATGTGTGTACGTGTAATGTGTGTATATACTGTACAGTACCAGTCAAAAGTTTGGACACACCTACTCATTCAAGGGTTTTTCTAAATGTTTTACTATTTTCTACATTGCATAATAACACCTCCTCCTCCATGCTTTATGGTGGGAGGTGAAATACCTATTTTCCACCATAATTTGCAAATAAATTCATAAAAAATCCTACAATGTGATTTTCTGGAGAAAAAAAATTCTCATTTTGTCTGTCATAGTTGAAGTGTACCTATGATGAAAATTACAGGCCTCTCTCATCTTTTTAAGTGGGAGAACTTGCACAAGAACTTGCACAATTGGTGGCTGACTAAATACTTTTTTGCCCCACTGTATATATATATATATATAAAATATATATATATGCTGCAAATCTTCCACCAACAAGTTTCTGTGCATGCCAACGAACCACATAACCAAAAGCAAAGCATTAACAATGTTTCAATATACACCGGACCAGAGCCACTTATTTGGGCTGGACAAAGCAATTATGAGGCCCAGGCAAGAACGTCTTCATTAAACCACTGTGGTCACAAAATACATGGAATTCAGCACAAAGCGGCGTATAAAAGTAGTACCCTCCTTTTTCTAGATCTCTTTCTTATTGTTACTATTACTGGTGTAACTATTGTAATATTTATAAAAGTAGTACCCTCCTTTTTCTAGATCTCTTTCTTATTGTTACTATTACTGTTGTAACTATTGTAATATTTATAAAAGTAGTACCCTCCTTTTTCTAGATCTCTTTCTTATTGTTACTATTACTGTTGTAACTATTGTAATATTTATAAAAGTAGTACCCTCCTTTTTCTAGATCTCTTTCTTATTGTTACTATTACTGTTGTAACTATTGTAATATTTATAAAAGTAGTACCCTCCTTTTTCTAGATCTCTTTCTTATTGTTACTATTACTGGTGTAACTATTGTAATATTTATAAAAGTAGTACCCTCCTTTTTCTAGATCTCTTTCTTATTGTTACTATTACTGTTATTGCTGTTATTATTATGAGCATCGTTATGTTAATTGTAATTATTAGTATTGCCCACACAGGGGTTCCCAAACTTTTTAACTGCTCACTAGCAGTTGCTTCCTACAAGCAACCCAGCCTTTTTTAGAGTGTACAATGTTGAAGTTAATGTTCTGTGCTTTATCCTTTGAAAATAGACATGTGAAACGATATAGGGAGTGAACAAGCGCAAGTTGAGAGAGAGGTTAAAACCACCTTCCTTTTTATTTTATCAGTTTAATTTGCTCCCTTTTAAAGTGTGTTATGGCAAATTATACTTATTTAAAAACAAATCAAAATAGATTTAATATTTTAGATTCCTCAAAGTAGCCACCCTTTGCCTTGATGACAGCTTTGCAAACTCTTGGCATTCTCTCAACCAGCTTCATGAGGTAGTCACCTGGAATGCATTTCAATTAACAGGTGTGTCTTGTTAAAAGTTAATTTGTTGAATTTCTTTCCTTCTTAATGCGTTTGAGCCAATCAGTTGTGTTGTAACAAGGTGGGGGGGTATACAGAAGGTAGCCCTATTTGGTAAAAGACCAAGTCCATATTAAGTCAAGAACACCTCAAATAAACAAAGAGAAACGATAGTCAGTCATTACTTTAAAAAATGTCTTTGGTGGTATTACCGAGAACCAGTGTTGTAAAGTACATGAGTAAAAATACTGTAAAGTACTACTTAAGTCATTTTTTGGGGGGTATCTGTACTTTACTATTTATATTTTTTGAGAACTTTTCCTTCACTACATTCCTAAAGAAAATAATGTACTTTTTACTCCATACATTTTTCCTGACACCCAAAAGTACTCGTTCCTTTTTGAATGCTTACATAGACACTTGAACGTGTGTGTGAACGCCTACGAAGAAGGTTTGTCTCCATTGACAGTCCATGTTAAAATTCAACACAGTTTCTTAGGCACTCAGTTACACGTTAGGTGACTTGGTATGACAGTTAGCTACATTTTATTAAACTCCCCTAATCAACCCCTCATAGCCTCAGTGAGTCTCAGTACGAGCACGGGCCGTCATTTTTATATGTGTGTGAGTTCAGAATGGCATGTCTTTGTTGTCCCCCCTCTGATTCCTTGCCAGTATTATCTCCATCCATCTACGCTCACGATCTCACACACACACACCATTTATTTATATTCATGCAGGGCTTGAACTGAAATAGTTGCCGGTACTCATGTTGGGTGCTGTTACTGTTTACATTTAGGGATCAGGAGCTCCTCAATACTTTTGAACTAATATTCTGTAAGAGGGACAGAAGCTCCAGCAGTAGAACATTTGTGGTGCTGCTACTCAGCCCCGGTGAACTCCTGCCAGAGTCAACCACAGTATTCATGACATACCATGCGTAATGTATCCAGCTCTATCGACAACAGAAGCGCCTGAATACAAACTGTCCATATCCAGCCGCTGCCTCAATAACAGCACTTAGTCTGCACTACAATTACGTTTCAGAGATACAGAAGTGTGTGTGTGTGTGTGTGTGTGTGGGTACGTGTGTGTGGTGATGTGTGTGTGTGAGGGGGCATGGAGTTAATGGCTGAACACTGTGAGTGAGTGTTTTTCATCTAGTGTTTTATTCTGGTTCACATCCCAGACACCTAACAAACGGGAGAGTCTATAGGAGATAAACCGGGAAGTTACTAGAATACATGATTCAGTCAACACAGCGGCCAACCCCACACACATAGTTAACCATTAGAGCAGGGGTTCTCAACCAGCGTTAAAGGACGTATCTCCCATGGAGTTTCTGTATCTATGCCACTGATCTGCCAACTCCACCCCACGTCAAGGGCTCTCTTGTTCCTCTTGGAGGTGTATGGGCTCTGTCTCTCTGTCTCCCCCTGTCAGGCGAGCTGATCTGATGGTCCTCGTTATGAAGATTACTGCCCTGGCGGCAGACGGGGCTCCACATTTAAAAAAAAATCCTTGTTATCACTTAGTTCAATACAATTATGTTTAAAAAAAATGCATACCTACCTGGTCAGGAGCCTCATTTTTTAAAATACCATTGGTGACATTTGTAGCATATGTGATGCTGTATGCAACAACAACAAAAAGGGTTTTCCACTCTCTCTGCTCTGAGCTGGTAAAATGATACTCCAGCACCACCTGCTGGACTTCTAGACGTCACTACCTGGTCATTCCAAAGTAGACTGAGTGATGGTAAACTGACTGACTTGACAAGAAGATGAGTAGCAGCGAATTGTTAGTAGTTTAATTCGTAATTTTCCTAAATGGGTAATGGAAACACTACAACTACGTTTGTATTGGACACTTTTTGGGGGGGGCGTGATTACATCCAGCTGTTTTGATCGACACAAGATAGATAAAATGATATATTGCTTTCTCTACCTTCTTGCCCTTTGCGCTGTCATCTGTGACCAATAATGTTTGTACCATGTTTTGTGCTGCTACCGGGTTGTTGTCATGTTGTGTTGTTACCATGCTGTGTTGTCATGTGTTGCTGCCATGTTGTTGCTACCATGCTGTGTTGTCATGTGTTGCTACCATGCTGTGTTGTCATGTGTTGCTGCCATGCTGTGTTGTCATGTGTTGCTGCCATGCTGTGTTGTCATGTGTTGCTGCCATGCTGTGTTGTCATGTGTTGCTACTGTAAGAAATTGTATAAGATACTGGTAACTTGTTTTAACCACTTCTCAACATAAGCTATTCTTGGCACAACATGCACCCATCCCCACTACTTTGTCAGACCCACACACACATCCCCTCCCCCATGAATAGGGCCTGTGAAAACAAACGCACATGCAGGATGCCTTTGGATGTGACTAGGACAAAGAACTGTGTGAAAAGCCAATGGAATGTCGACATCAGGCCGAACAGGACTACCCACGACCCAGATCGACCAATCGGAAGGCCAGACTTCAAGATCAACCTACTTTGCTAGTTGTCTATATAATCTGTATGTACTGTGTAGAGCGTCCTCTTCTCCGACGATTCCATAAGAATTAGACAGAAAGGGGCCGTGCACGTGTTGTCAGATATCTTTGCAACTTATTAAACTGCCTTAAATATCATACCTTATCCACCTGGTCTAGCGTCTCAACTTGGTCTCTCTCTTCTAGTAAATATCATCAATCTTTAACACTACCATGCTGTGTTGTCATGTGTTGCTGCCATGCTGTGTTGTCATGTGTTGCTGCCATGTTGTTGCTGCCATGCTGTGTTGTCATGTGTTGCTGCCATGTTGTTGCTGCCATGCTGTGTTGTCATGTGTTGCTGCCTTGCTGTGTTGTCATGTGTTGCTGCCATGCTATGTTGTTGTCTTAGGTCTCTCTTTATGTAGTGTTGTGGTGTGTCTCTCTATCCGTGATGTGTGTTTTGTCCTAATTTTTTATTTTATTTTACATTTTTAATCCCAGCCCCCGTCCCAGCAGGAGGCCTTTTGTCTTCTGGTAGGCCGTCATTGCAAAATAAGAATTCGTTTTTTTAAATGACTTACCTAGTTAAATTAAGGTTAAATAAATGCTAAATAAATAGAAAAGCACCTTAGCAGGAAATTATTATATTTTCAAACTTATTTATTTAATATTTTTTATTGAACCTTTGTTTAAGTTTAGGTAATAATTGACAAGAACAAAAACAGAACACTCTATATGGTGGAGCTCCACCCCGCAGGGGAGCTCTGCTCCTAGTGGTTTTCCCCCTGCTGCCTAGGCAGTGAATAACCTGAGAAAAAATGATGCACACACTTGCAGCCAATAGGAGTACACGTCTCCCTATATAAAGGGGACGCTTCCCCTCAATCAACCTCCCCAAAAAATTATCTTCAGCGAGACTGGGGGTCGACAGGGCCTTAAGTCCAATGGGGCTCCGCTCCACTCGTAGAACTGGAGTTACGACTCCGGTAACTATCGTTCTATATCGTGGAGCTCCGCCCCGTAGGGGAGCTCTGCTCCTATTGGTTTAAGGCAGAGCGAAACGCTCCAAAATGTACTCACTGCCGAACCTAACTCTGTCAGTATTAAAGACGGGTCAAATAGTACAGTACCACCAGTTACAGGAACTATATCCCTAATCCATCCGCCCAAACACAGTCATAGACTTGTGGGCAGGACATAAAAACACGACTCTACTGTGCCACCCCAGCCAGGAGTCATGTCATGTAGTCATTCTAACAAGAGAAAACGGACCTGATGGAAACCTTGTCCATTGATCCTGCGTTTCCCCCACCTTAATCCTAGCCTTCCCATCAGCGAAGCTGAGTACAGGCTGAACCAATGTAGAAGACCCTCTTCACTGATTCCTCAGTGTTACCCGCCACACTCAATCCATAGGCAAAGCCAATGATTCGTGGGCAGATAACAGAATATGGGCCAACGACTCTGCCTCAGCAGATAGATGATACCTCAGTGTTCCATCAATTTCAGCGACCGGTCTAATAGTAAAATAACACTAGCTACAGCACTATTTCCCTCATCACTCCGCCCCAACACAGTGCTACACTGGTGGGCAGTCTAGACAGTCCCTGCTGTACTGACAGTGTCAAACAAAGGTTATGTCGCACGTGTCTTACTCTCTGACAACAACAACAAAAGGAGAGCGGACCTAATGGGAACCTTGCCCAATAGTCCTGCATCTCTTCTTAACTCAAGTTCTCAATTTAGCCACGCTGCGTACAGAACGAGCTGGAGAGTTGGACGACATGTCTAACAGGTAGAATCGGATAAAAGGAGACGGTGACTACCACGACGCCGCTGCACAAATATCCTCTACCCCTGTTCCTCTGAAAGGGCCGTAGACGCCGCTACTCCACGAGTGGAGTGGGCTCTGACTCCCTGAGGCAGCGGCCGCCATGCTGCCTCATAAGCCGTCTCAATGCCTTCACAAAGCCAATGAGACAGCCGCTGTTTAGAAAGTGGTCTACCAAGTGTACTAGCACCGTGACACACAAAAAGCTGAGGCGATGACCTAATCATTGCCGTGCGCTGCACGTAGCACACCAAGGTGCGCACCAGGCAAAGGCAATGAAGCCTCTCCTCTCTCTGTTCGGGGAGGGGGGGAAGAAAGCCCATAGCTCAACGGTCTGTGACCTATATGAGCTCTTAATAACCTTTGGCATAAATGCCGGGTTAGGACGTAACACCACTCTGCTCAAGTTGCCATTGTTGGCAAGGCAGTCGGGTCTCATTGAAAGAGCACACAAATCACTGACACGCTTGGCTGTAGTCAAGGCAAAAGAAACTGCGCTGTCTTCAGAGACAACATCTTTGAGGGGGATTTTGATTCAATGGCTCGAACGGCGTCTCACAGAGCGCCTTGAGTACCAAAGTTAAATCCCACTGGGGTAGCATGGCTCTAGCCGCTACGTTCCCAATAGAAACCGCTCCACTAGAGGGTGGCTGAAGACGGTGTCTCTGCCAAAAACCTGCTGCTTGTAAAACATGAACTGTAGGAATGAGCGCACGCTCTTGACCTGACAGCACATGGGGTCCACATTCTCTGTGGCACAGCACTGTGAAAACACGTTCCATCTGCTGGCATACGACCTTGATGTGGAACTGGCATGCGCACTCTGTACGGTTCTGATTACTGAATCAGATAACCTACGGCGTCTAGCCTGTCTCTCTCAGGGGCCAAACTCTCAGTGGCTGGCCAATTAGAGGAAATTGCTCTATCATGCCCTCCGCCTGAGACATTGCGTCCTCTCTATGTGGAATTGGCCATGATGGTGCAATCAACATTTGAGTCATCTCCGCGTACCACAGAGCCCCTGGGCAATCGAGGTCTATCAATATGATTGAAGGCCCTCCTGTTCTCACGCGGGCTAGCAGTGGGAGAATGCAGGACCTTGGTGGAATTGTGTACAGGCAAACATCCGGCCTCTGGTGGGCAAAAGCGTCTATCCCTAATGGCGGTTCGTCCTGGGCTCGTAGGGAAAACCATAGGGGACACTGTGGGTTAACACGTAATGCGAACAGGTCCACCTCGGCTCTCCCGAACCGTTCCCATATTTGGAGAACAATGTCAGGGTGCAGCTGCCACTCGTCGTCTCGGGGACCCCCTTGAGACATGAGGTCTGCTCTGACGTTCTGACAGCCTGGAATGTGTGCTGCTGTCAACGAGCGAAGGTGCTCGTGAGCCCACAGCCACAATTCCTCTGCCAGCCGGTGGAGTGCAGGAGACCTGACACCTCCTTGGCGATTTATGTAGGCTACTGTGGTTCGGTTGTCTGACCAGATCAACATGTCGCGACCCCATAGGGTAGACACGAAGTGGGTCAGAACCAACAGAACTGTCTCCAACTCCAGGGAGGTTGATGTCGCGTCCCGAGGGAGGCCACTCCCCTCCTACCGCCCGAGCCTGACATGTCCCTCCACATCCAGTCAGACAAGCGTCTGTAAACACTGGAATGTAGGAGGACACTCTGCCCATTGGGACCCCTTGTGTCAGAACGCACGGGTCTCTCCAATAGTTCAGGTCCGCTCTGAGCTAGAGGGGAACTACCAACAACCGACGACGGTGCCTCACTGGGTCCGATCGTAGTTGGGCAAACCATCGCTGTGTTTTGCTCATGAGCAGAAGTCCCAGTGGAACCATGGAGTGGGCAGATGACATGAGACCCAAAAGTGTCATGGCGGAATGCGCTGTCACCAAGTGTTTCGGATAAAACCTTCGTAGGGCTAGCAACAAGGCAGCCCACAGAGGATCTGAAATTCAAGCCTTCATAGTCACAGAGTCTAGCTGCAATCCCAGGTAGACAATCTGATGACTGGGCCAAGACATGCTCTTTCACAAATTCACAGCGAACCCCAGACGTGTGAGATGAATCACTCTGTGTCGTGTGTGCGATCGCCAGCTCTGCTGACGGGGCGAGAACCACTACGTCGTCTAGGTCGGCTAGTAGCCTTATCCCTTGACGATGCAACGGTTCCAATGCCGGCCCTCCACGCACTTGGAAAAGGTGCGAGGTGCCAGGGTGTACCCAAATGGCATCCTCGTGTAATCGTACGCCACCCCTTGGAAGGCGAAACGCAGAAACTTCCTGTGACGCAGATGCACCGGCACATGAAAGTATGCGTCCTTTAAGTCTATGCTTACACAAAAGTCCTTGTTTGTGGATACATTCCAGCAGAGGTTTTGTCATAAGCATTCGAAAGGACCGTTTGGCTACGCTCTCGTTGAGAGTGTGTAAATCTGATATTGGCCTCCTTCCCCCCGTCTTCTTTGGCACCAGGAAGTAGGGCGAAAATAGCCTGCTGTTCTTTTGCTCTTTGGTAACTACTGTGACAGCCTTCTTCGCCAAAACGTCCTTCACAAGATCGGATACTTTCTCAGGCGTCTTCATCACCACACCCGAAAACTGGGGAGGAGTTCGATGGAATTGGATGTCATAACCCTTCTCCAGCGTCTGACTTCGCCAGGAGGAGAGGGTGCAGCTTCGCTGCTACTCCGAGTAATGCCCTGAGTGCGGGAGAGCGCGAAGCTGTGGTACTGATAGTAGGAAGGACCTGTATTCCTCTATGGCCCAAGCCACCGCTGTCCCCTGACACTGAAGTGGTGGAACAGCCCAGGGTGGGCTCCGTCCCAAAGGGGGAGGTAATATTGGCGCATTCTGTGAGTAACGGGGGCACCGACACTTTGGTTATACTTGTAACCTCGTGGTTCCAGCCCTCGGTGAACGCATTATGGGTCTGACCTGCACTGACTGAGGCGCCTGCCTGAGTCGGTGTGCCGTCCCCCAACAGCGGTTGCATCATTGGCCCAACATGGGGCTGTGTACGCAAGCTGTTCCTCAAACCCTTATCCACATTACTCCTCAGAGTGTGTGGTGTAGAGTTGAAATCATTAGCACTTTGTGAGAAACGGGGGCGCCGCCACCTTGGTTATACATGTAACCTTGTGGTTCCAGCACTCCGTGAACACAGCACAGATCTGAGCTAAACTAACTGGGCACTCGCCTGTGTTAGTGTGCCGTCTCCCAACAGCGACTAGGTCCACAGTACTCTAGTGGACCTAGTCTCTCAAAGCACTTTGTGATGAGAGACTAGTCAAGGACCATATCACCTACACCTTACCTGCCAACCTAGACCCATTTCAGTTGGCATACCACCCCAACAAGTCCACAGACGATGCAATCGCCATCAGACTGCACACTGCCCTAACCCATCAGGACAAGAGGAATACCTATGTAAGAATGCTGTTCATTGGCTACAGCTCAGCATTCAACACCACAGTACCCTCCAAGCTCCCTGCAAGGAGCCACCATTGGAAGCCACGAGGAGTTACTTCAAAGTCTCATGGCAGAACGCCATGACCAGAAGTTCGATACTTTACTGGAGCAATTCCGCGGATTCCCCACTGTGCATCGGGTCACACCCGTAATGTCCCAGCCCTCCCCAGTGTCCTGAGAACCCCGCTTACGGCCTCCGGAGTGCTACTCTGGAGATTCCGGAACCTACCCGGCTTTTCTCTCTCAGTGCTCCCTCATTTTTGAGATGCAGCATTCTTCGGTCTCCTAGGACCGCTCGAGGATAGCGTACATTTAACGCTGATGTCCAGCAGGGCACTCGCCTGGGCCACGGCGGTGTGGGAGCAACAATCCGCCGTCTGCCTCAGTCTGGAGGAGTTATTGGAGGAAGTTCGGAAGTGGTTTGATTCTCCGTTGTCCGGGAGAGAGGCTGCTCGTAAGCTGCTCCAGCTATGTCAAGACTCCCGTAGTGTGGCAGACTACGAGGTGAATTTTCGCACGTTGGCGGCTGAGAGTGCCTGGAACCCAGAAGCATTGTTTGACATGTTCCTGCTCGGAGTATCGGAGGAAGTAAATAATGAGCTTGCAACCCGGGAACAACTAACGGATCTTGACTCTGTCATCGCCTTGACCATTTGAATCGATGGGCGACTATTGGAACGAAGGAAGGAGAGGAAATTCGATTTCACTCGCACGTCCAAGAATTCTACATCCCGGAAGTCCCCGATGGCTCCGTTGCCGAGAGAACACGAGACTACCCGAGTTCCCCAGAAAATCTCCAAAGTCTGCAGATTAGATGCCTATGCAACTAGGCAGAGCAAGGCTGTCTCCAGAACGGCTATACAGGCTTCACACTAAGAGCTGCCTGTATTGCGGGAATACTGGTCATTTCGTCTCCAACTGTCCGCTAAAAGACCAGGTCTACCGGTAGGAGCAAGTACTCTTGTGGGCCATACGGATAACTTTTCCTCTGCCCTTACTCGCATCCCTTTTCATGCCAGGTTGCTGTGGGGGAACCAGTCGAAATCTCTCCCGGTACTCATCGACTCTGGGGCCGTTGAGAGCTTTATGGACGCTATCCTGGCTTCTGAGCTGGGCATCCCCACTCAGCCCCTCTCTATTCCCATGGACACTAGAGCACTAGACTGGCACTCTATAGGCAGGGTCACCCACAATACCACCCCCATCAACCTAAGTGTGTCAGGGAACCACAGCGAACAATCCAGTTACTGCTCATCAAGTCTCCTCAGGTTCCCGTGGTATTGGGATTCTCCTGGCTCCAGCAACACAATCCCCTCATTGACTGGTCTGCTGGTGCCACCATGGGCTGGAGCCCGTTCTGCCACCCCCATTACCTGAAGTCAGCGCAGCCTGCCCCAGGACATCTTCCCGGGTGCTTGGAAGCTGCCATTCCTGCGGAGTACCAGGACCTCTGGGAGGTGTTTAGGAAGGCCTGGGCCACTTCGCTTCTGCCACACCGACCATATGACTGTGGGATTGACCTTCTCCCAGGCACCACTCTGCCCCGGGGACGACTGTACTCTCTGGTTGGGTCCGGAGACCAAGGCTAC
Organism: Salvelinus namaycush; assembly: GCF_016432855.1. NCBI lineage: Eukaryota > Metazoa > Chordata > Actinopteri > Salmoniformes > Salmonidae > Salvelinus > Salvelinus namaycush. Next base: position 4,355,956 of record NC_052321.1, read on the forward strand.
GGAGACCTACATTGAGGACTCCCTAGCTGCAGGGTTCGTGTGTTTTCTGTTTGTCTGTTGCCAGTTTGTTTTGTTTCGTGAAAACCTTTCAGCTTTTGTTCCCCTGCCCATCTGTTCTTGCTCCTGTTTTTCTAGTCCTTCCCGGTTTTGACAATTCTGCCTGCCCTGACACTGAGCCTGCCTGCCGTTCTGGACCTTTTGCACCCTCCTGGATTATTGACCTCTGCCGGCCTTTGACCTGTCGTTTGCTTGCCCCTGTACTAGAAATAAACTTGTATTTCCTCGACACTGTCTGCATCTGGGTCTTCCCTGACAGCTGATAAGATGAAAACATCATCACTGGGCCCACAGAGATCCTATTCAATTAATAGTGATTATATACACCGAGTACATCAAACATTAGAGACACCTTCCTAATATTGAGTTGGGAAACACTGTTGGGGGGACTGGAGGACTGGAGTGGGGAAACACTGTTGGGGGAACTGGAGGACTGGAGTGGGGAAACACTGTTGGGGGGACTGGAGGACTGGAGTGGGGAAACACTGTTGGGGGGACTGGAGGACTGGAGTGGGGAAACACTGTTGGGGGGACTGGAGGGGGGAAACACTGTTGGGGGGACTGGAGGACTGGAGTGGGGAAACACTGTTGGGGGGACTGGAGGACTGGAGTGGGGAAACACTGTTGGGGGGACTGGAGGACTGGAGTGGGGAAACACTGTTGGGGGGACTGGAGGACTGGAGTGGAGAAACACTGTTGGGGAGACTGGAGGACTGGAGTGGGGAAACACTGTTGGGGGGACTAGAGGACTGGAGGACTGGAGTGGGGAAACACTGTTGGGGGGACTAGAGGACTGGAGGACTGGAGGACTGGAGTGGGGAAACCCCTATATGACCAAGCTGCAAAGTAAAACGTATGAAAACAAAAATACTCTTTTTTTTATTTATTTAAGGTTAACAGTGTGGATAGGGTTAACATTAGGGTTAGGTTTAAAATCAGATTTTAAGAAGATATTGTAGAAGTAGGCTGACCAGACAGTGATGACCTGAGAGTAACTTGACCAGATAGTGATGACCTGAGAGTAACTTGACCAGACAGTGATGACCTGAGAGTAACTTGGCCAGATAGTAATGACCTGAGAGTAACTTGACCAGATAGTGATGACCTGAGAGTAACTTGACCAGACAGTGATGACCTGAGAGTAACTTGGCCAGATAGTGATGACCTGAGAGTAACTTGGCCAGATAGTGATGACCTGAGAGTAACTTGGCCAGATAGTGACTACCAGAGTATTCCCACAACAGTCCTCCTGTATTCTCTGTATGTTTCACACTTCTGTATCTCTAGTTAGCATTAAACATGTCGTAATTTGACTGCCTTGTTAATTTATTTTGTGAAGATGTGAGTGCCAAAGTGACCAGTTATGGTTCAATTAGAGTGGTGGTTTTTATTCCCTGGGGACATTCATCAAATAAATAATACATGAATTAGCTATCCCAAAGGTCTTTGTTGTCTCAGCATCCCACAGACGGAGTTTGATCACTCTCTCTCTCGCTCTCTGTCCCCCTTATCTCTCTCTCTGTCCCCCTTTCTCTCTCTCTCTCTCTGTCCCCCCTTCTCTCTCTCTCTCTCTGTCCCCCTTCTCTCTCTCTCCTCTATCTCTCTGTCCCCTCTTCTTCTCGTTCTCTCTCTCTCTCTCTGTCCCCTCTTCTCTCTCTCTTTCCCCCTTTTGCTCTCTCTCTCTTTCCCCCTTTCTCTCTCTCCTCTGTGCAAGTGATAGGTATCAGGTTTGAAGGTAAGACCCAGATGCAGACTGTGTCAGAGTAACAATGTTTATTACAGCAACATGGCAGGCAAACGACAGGTCAAGGCAGGCAGGGGTCGATGACCAGAGTAGTGGGGGAAAGGTACAGGATGGCAGGCATGCTCAGGGTCAGGGGCAGGCAGAGTGGTCCGGGCAGGTGGGACCAGAGATAGGACAGGCAACGGTCAAAACCAGGAAGGCGAGAAAAAGAGAGACTGAGAAAAGGCAGGATCTGAGAAAACAAATGCTTGTTGACTTGACAAACAAGACGCACTGGCAACAGACCAACAGAGAACACAGGTATAAATACACAGGGGAAAATGGGCGACACCTGGAGGGGGGGGATGGAGACAATCACAAAGACACGTGAAAAAGATCAGGGTGTGACAGATAAGGCCATAGAAAGGAGTGGTCTTCACCTCACACTGGACAGACAGGAAGGGACTGGACATCTCACAGGTCCTGCTGTCGTGACAACAAGTCAAGTAAGTACATTTCATTGTCTTGTATTTTCTGTTTCAATGATTTTCTCTTTCCGATCCTCCTTGTGTTGTGGGAAGTGTAGGCAGGCTGAAAAAAGGCCAAGATACACGTTGATTCAAATGTGAAAAAAGTTTTCTAGATTAAGTAATGTGTAGGGAGCTTGTGTTGTATTTGTAACAGACATTTAAAATGTCTATCTTACAGATTGTGTTCAATGACTTGTTATTAGATAGATTGTTTATCAATGAGTGTTCTGTTGATTTCACAGGGTTGATTTCACTGCTTAGCAGGTGAGCACAAGGATTAGGCAGATCAGAGAGTAAAGAGTGAGTGACAACTGAATATAAAGAAACCAACATGAGGAAGTGTATTCACTCTGTAGAGACTACAGCTCAGAAGACAGCAGAGTGACAATGGGAGGAAGTGTATTCACTCTGTAGATACTACAGGTCAGAAGACAGCAGAGTGACAATGGGAGGAAGTGTATTCACTCTGTAGACTACAGGTCAGAAGACAGCAGAGTGACAATGGGAGGAAGTGTATTCACTCTGTAGATACTACAGGTCAGAAGACAGCAGAGTGACAATGGGAGGAAGTGTATTCACTCTGTAGATACTACAGCTCAGAAGACAGCAGAGTGACAATGGGAGGAAGTGTATTCACTCTGTAGATACTACAGGTCAGAAGACAGCAGAGTGACAATGGGAGGAAGTGTATTCACTCTGTAGATACTACAGGTCAGAAGACAGCAGAGTGACAATGGGAGGAAGTGTATTCACTCTGTAGATACTACAGGTCAGAAGACAGCAGTGACAATGGGAGGAAGTGTATTCACTCTGTAGACTACAGGTCAGAAGACAGCAGAGTGACAATGGGAGGAAGTGTATTCACTCTGTAGATACTACAGGTCAGAAGACAGCAGAGTGACAATGGGAGGAAGTGTATTCACTCTGTAGATACTACAGGTCAGAAGACAGCAGAGTGACAATGGGAGGAAGTGTATTCACTCTGTAGATACTACAGGTCAGAAGACAGCAGTGACAATGGGAGGAAGAGTTTCTATCTGATCAGTCAGCTACACAGGTTCCATGACTATTTTATTTAATTATTTAAATCATAACAATGGCTCAATCTTGTCTCTTCTTCGTGGCTCTCTGGCCTCTCTCTTATTAACATAGAGCTAGTCAAGGGGTTAGGCTAAGTACAATTAAGCTGGTTAGCCAAAGAAAAAGTGTGATAGAATACTGTTTTAAACATTAACTTTATTATACTTTGTGTGTGTGTGTGTGTGTGTGTGTGTGTGTGTGTGTGTGTGTGTGTGTGTGTGTGTGTGTGTGTGTGTGTGTGTGTGTGTGTGTGTGAGATCATGCATGTCTGTGTGTGTTTATCAAACTAGCGCTCACAGTCTCAAGTCAGAATTAAACGTTTATTCATTTTTCTCAAAGTTGTTGCAAACGTCAAATGTCGAAGTGTTTACGGTTAAGTTTTAGGCATTAACTCAAAATGTTTCACCACTCGGCAGTCGCGTTCTGTGAGCTTGCGTCGGCCTACCACTTTGCGACTGAGCCGTTGTTGCTCCTAGATCTTTCCACTTCACAATAACAGCACTTTCAGTTGACCAGGGGGGCAGCTCTAGTAGGGCAGAAATTTTACTAACTGACTTGTTGGAAAGGTGGCATCCTATGACGGTGCCACGTTGAAAGTCACTGAGCTCTTCAGTACGGGCCATTCTACTGCCAATGTTTGTCTATGGAGATTGCATGGCTGTGTGCTCAATTGTATTTACCTGTCAGCAACGGGTGTGACTGAAATAGCCAAATCCACTAATTTGAATGGGTGTACACACACCGTATAGCAAGCACTTACACACAGCATAACACACAGTCAGAGGCCTCAGCCAGAGGATTGGAAATGTATGTTTATTTAACAGATTAACTCTGTACATTATTGAAACGTAAAATAAAGCAAATTCTTCAAATACACCAATGCTTGATAGTATCTTTTAATTTTTGGCTCAGTCTAATCAAGTAGTTGAAGTAATTGAGTTATTCTGTGTCAGTCAAGTAGTATTTAACTAGTTGAATTGAAAACAGTAGCACCGCAGACACACTACTGCCCACCTGATGGCGCTGTTTTACTAAAACCTGAGATTAAACATAAAATAAATTAAACAAATGATTCCTATAAAACTCTATCACTCAACATAACCGCTAAATAAAATCACAATTTCTGCTAGTAAAAGGCAAATTAAATTAATATGTATACAATATCATACATTTAGGAAATTATATTAAATTTAACACACAAATAAAAGATGTTGACTTATTTGATAAAAGGTATATAACAGGCATCATTACAGATATTGAATTGATCATAGGTCATTTGTATATGATATGCAGTGAGGTCTGAAAATTATTGACATCCCTTGAAAAAGATCCTCAGCAGTTACTGTATGTGGTGTGTGATTGGTCTGGTCAGTTCCCGTGGCCTCAGCGATACTTTCCTCCAATCAGAATCTGTGGCCTCCTGACCTATTTCACAATGCACCATGGTGGCTATGGGGGCAACCGAACTAGGACTGCTTCCTAGGTCACACTGCTGATAGTCAGGTAGGCTTCAGATCTGGGCTTCATCTTAATAGTCTCTTCCTCTTCACTGATCTAAAACGTAGTGGACAAGTGAAAGCAGACCCCCAACATCCACTATATTGTTCTGAGTTCTCAGCTCAGTAAGGATGAGAGACAGGAGACAAGGAGATGAAGCCCCTTTACACTACCGAGATCCACCCATGTGTGCGTTGGGGTAAGAGTTGCAAACTGATTAGGGTTCTGGCTCCATTACAAACTGATTATGGTTAAGGTTCTGGCTCCATTACAAACTGAGTATGGTTAAGGTTCTGGCTCCATTACAAACTGAGTATGGTTAAGGTTCTGGCTCCATTACAAACTGAGTATGGTTAAGGTTCTGGCTCCATTACAAACTGAGTATGGTTAAGGTTCTGGCTCCATTACAAACTGATTAGAACAGTCGTTTCCTCAGACTGAGACAAAGGAATTTAATGGCATAAATTTGGAACAGATTAACCTTCTCTCTCTCTGCTTGCTATCCTATTCTTTTCCCCCTCCGTCTCTCCCCCTCTGTCTCTCCCCCCCTGTCTCTCCCCCTCTGTCTCTCCCCCTCTGTCTCTCCCCCTCCGTCTCTCCCCCTCCGTCTCTCCCCCTCCGTCTCTCCCCCTCCGTCTCTCTCTCCTCTTCTCTGCATGTCTTCTCTCTCTAGTGCTGTTCGTCTTACACTACGACAGCCCATGGAGTGAAGGTGCCTGGCTCTGCAGGGGGGCACTGGAACCCAAACAACAACAAATCAGTGTGTGTCTCCGTAGTTTTATTCTTGGATTGTTAGAGATGTGATGATCATACATACCAGTTTGGTGAAGCGGTCCTCGCAGGCATTGCGTATCCTCTCAGGTGTGGCCGGGCTGTCGAATCTGAAGGGCCCACTAAGGCCTGACTCCTTCCTGGCAGCGGTGACGGCATCTTTGATGGCAAAAAACACTGAGGCCGCAAGGAAGAGAGGAGGCTCACCTACCGCCTAGATAGAGAGAGAGAGAGGAGTGTTAAGGACGATAAATTAAACTGGGGTCTCACAAGAATAGAAAGAGGGCTTCCTTCACAATAAGTCCCTACCTTGGAGGAGAAGATGGCCTTGTCGTTGGGTGCGTCTCGGAGCAGAGACACTGTGAGGTCAGTGGGGATGTCTCCAAAGGCGGGGATCTTGTACATGCCTGGTCCGCGCGTGAACAGGTATCCCTCAGGAGAATACTTCAGCTCCTCCAGGGTGTACAGACCCACACCCTGCATAAAGCCCCCCTCTACCTGCCCTATGTCCAGAGCTGGGTTCAGACTATTCCCCACATCTATGACGATGGACGTATGAATGTTCTAATGGAGAGATGGAATGAGATGGAGGATATTGGTTTGTGTCTTATCAATCGATGCAGTCCTAAAATCTCTCATGAAAAGTAGGAAACACACACTAGCACATCCCTCCATGTATTTACCTTGTGGCTGCCGGTCAGACAGTCTATCTCCACCTCAGAGCAGGCCACTCCATAACTGAAGTAGTTGAAAGGACGACCTGTGTTGGTCTCAAAGTCATAACCAAGGTCTGGAGTCCTGAGGAAGAGATAAATAAACAGTTAATTACACCAAGAAATCTTCCTGGTGATTTTCGGTTCCAGTTGTGCCATTTAGCAACAATGTAGCCTAGCTAGCATTTAGCCTAGCTAGCATTTTTGCCTAGCTAGCATTTAGCCTATCAATCGAAATGTTGTAGTCTAGCAAGAATGTGTAGCCTACCTAGCATTTAGCAACATTCTAGAACAGCTAGTGTAACGGATGTGAAATGGCTAGCTAGTTAGCGGGTACGCGCTACTAGCGTTTCAATCAGTTACGTCACTTGCTCTGATACCTAGAAGTAATGTTGCACCTTGCTCTGCAAGGGCCGTGGCCTTTGTGGAGCGATGGGTAACGACGCTTCGTGGGCGACCGTTGTTGATGTGTGCAGAGGGTCCCTGGTTCGAGCCCGGGTATGGGCGAGGGGACGGACTAAAGTTATACTGTTACATTGGTGCCGTGACCCGGATCACTGGTTGCTGCGGAAAAGGAGGAGGTTGAAAGGGGGGTGAGTGTAACGGATGTGAAATGGCTAGCTAGTTAGCGGGTACGCGCTAGTAGCATTTCAATCAGTTACATCACTTGCTCTGAAACCTAGAAGTAGTGTTGCCCCTTGCTCTGCAAGGGCCGCGGCTTTTGTGGAGCGATGGGTAACGACGCTTCGTGGGTGTCAGTTGTTGATGTATGCAGAGGGTCCCTGGTTCGCGCCCGTGTCGGGGCGAAGGGACGGTTTAAAGTTATACTGTTACATTGATGCTGTTGACCCGGATCACTGGTTGCTGCGGAAAAGGAGGACGTTGAAAGGGGGGTGAGTGTAACGGATGTGAAATGGCTAGCTAGTTAGCGGGTACGCGCTACTAGCGTTTCAATCAGTTACGTCACTTGCTCTGATACCTAGAAGTAATGTTGCACCTTGCTCTGCAAGGGCCGTGGCCTTTGTGGAGCGATGGGTAACGACGCTTCGTGGGCGACCGTTGTTGATGTGTGCAGAGGGTCCCTGGTTCGAGCCCGGGTATGGGCGAGGGGACGGACTAAAGTTATACTGTTACACTAGCATTTAGCCTAGCTAAAAATGGCAGATTAGCTAGCATTTAGCAGCATTGTAGCAAGATATCAACGAGATATGGTCATTTATTGTGCTGCCTCACAGGCAAACTATTTAGAAAAAAAATACTAAATCATTCATTTATTGTTAAAACGGGTTAGGTAGTAATACACTGTGTGTTGTTTTTTTGTGTCTGTGTTCCAGGTAACGTACTTGTAGAATCCATTGGCAGACAGACTGACCCGGTCAAAGTAGGCAGAGTTCACCTGAAAACAGACAATGAGTAATTGATTAAAACACATGATGTTTAAAATGAAGGGCATGCTGGGTTAAAGGCCCAATTCAACCATTTTTATCTCAATATCAAATCATTTCTGGGTAACAATTACATAACTTACTGTAATAGTTTTCCATTAAAAATATACACTACCGGTCAAAAGTTTTAGAACACCTACTCATTCAAGGGGTTTTCATAATTTTTATTATTTTCTACATTGTACAATAATAGTGAAGACATCAAAACTATGAAATAACATATATGGAATCATGTAGTAACCAAAAAAGTGTTAAACAAATTCTTCAGATAGCCACCCTTTGGGGTCAGGTGATTGTGGAGGCCAGGTCATCTGATGCAGCACTCCATCACTCTCCTCCTTGGTCAAATAGCCCTTACACAGCCTGGAGGTGTGTTGGGTCATTGTCCTGTTGAAAAACAAATGATAGTCCCACTAAGCCCACACCAGATGGGAAGGTGTATCGCTGCAGAATGCTGTGGTAGCCAGGCTGGTTAAGTGTGCCTTGAATTCTAAATAAATCACAGACAGTGTCACCAGAAAAACACCCCCACACCATAACACCTCCTCCTCCAAGCTTTACGGACGGAAATACACATGCAGAGATCATCCGTTCTCCAACACTGCGTCTCACAAAGACACGGCGGTTGGAACCAAAAATCTCCAATTTGGACTCCAGACCAAAGGACACATTTTCACCAGTCTAATGTTCATCGCTCGTGTTTCTTGGCCCAAGCAAGTCTCTTCTTATTATTGGTGTCCTTTAGAAGTGGTTTCTTTGCAGCAATTCGACCATGAAGGCCTGATTCACGCAGTCTCTGAACAGTTGATGTTGCTGGAACTCTGTTAAGCATTATTTGGGCTGCAATTTCTGAGGCTGGTAACTCTAAAGAACATATCCTCTGCAGCAGAGGTAACTCTGGGTCTTCCATTCCTGTGGTGGTCCTCATGAGAGCCAATTTCATCATTGCTCTTGGTTTTTGCAACTGCACTTGAAGAAACTCTCAAAGTTCTTGAAATGTTCTGGATTGACTGACCTTCTTGTCTTAAAGTAATGATGGACTGTCGTTTCTCTTTGATTATTTGAGCTGTTCTTGCCGTAATATGGACTTGGTATTTTACCAAATAGGGCTATCTTCTGTATACCCCCCCTCCACCTTGTCACAACACAACTGATTGGCTCAAACGCATTAAGAAGGAAAGAAATTCAACAAATGAACTTTTAAGAAGGCACACGTGTTTATTGAAATTCATTCCATGTGACTACCTCATGAAGCTGGTTGAGAGAATGCCAAGAGTGTGCAAAGCTGTCATCAAGGCAAAGGGTGGCTACTTGAAGAATTTTTATTTTTATTTTGTTTAACACTTTTTTGGTTACTACATGATTCCATATGTGTTATTTCATAGTTTGGATTACTTCACTATTATTCTACAATGTAAAAAATAGTCAAAATACAGAAAAACCTTGAATGGGTAGGTGTTCTAAAACTTTTGTACTACACTACCGGTTTTTAGCTAAAAACACTTTCCCATGCCCAAATTTAGCTAGGACTGTCCGGGAGAGGTCTGAGTGAGGGACCTAATTGGAGGGATCTAATGGGTAGGATATGTAACGGCAAAACTAGTAGCTATTGGCAGAGAGGTTTGGAACTATCTTTGTTATTGGTCTATTAACCGCCTGGTAATGTCACTAGGCGAGCCAAAACTCCACCCATGCAAAAGCTGCTGATTAGAAGCTCCTGTGTAAATTGTATTTTCAACCAACAACTATCAGGATATAGCACTTTACAATGCTAGTTTCATCAGCTGTTGTACAATATGATACAAAACACAAGAAAATAACATAATTTTGACTGCATTGGGCCTTTAAAGATGAGCAATGAAACCATCCAATCAGAAATAAGACTGCATATGATGACAGGTACTGACCCAGTCCTCCCAGCATCCTTTGGGATTCTTGGTCTTGTAGGGTTCTAGACGGTGGAGTAGGATCTCACACGCATTCTAGAGAGAGAGAGAGAGCGCGAGAGAGACAGACAGACAGACAGACAGACAGACAGACAGACAGACAGACAGACAGACAGACAGACAGACAGACATTAGAAGATTGGATGCAGTAAAGGATATTGAAAGCAGCAGGTGAGTGGGTGTGTGTGTGTCTGTCTTACATGCACAGCGGCTCCATTGAGGTCGGAGGAAGCAGAGGCAGCAGTAGGGCTGGTGTTGGGAACAGTGTTGGTGCTGGTCTCTGTGATGTGGATCTTACTGCTGGGGATACCCAGGGTCCTACTGGCCACCTGACACACACAGACACACACAGACACACACAGACACACACACACACACACACACACACACACACACACACACACACACACACACACACACACACACACACACACACACACACACACACAAATATGTGGATGTATTTAATAATCCAGTGAATAATTAGTATACTAGTGTAGTAGTTTAAATAGCAGCTCTATAGAGATATCTCTGTTTCCACTAACTGCTCTGTTGATTCTTTGTCGACATTTAGAAAGTTCGCATAGAAAAAAGATGCGACAATTACCAGCTTGACGTAATGACGTAAGACCAGCGACGAAAAACGTTTTCCCCCCAAAAAAACTACACTGGTTGAAATGTTTCTATTGCTTCTTTAGGCCAATTGTGCATTAATGAATGAGTGACAGCCTGTGTATCCCACCTATCTGTTTCATGTCTCAGGTAGCCCACGAAAGCCAGCATGGATTAAAATGCAATAACTGACTAATATTCTAATAATTCTCCTCTGCCAACATAGCGCCACGGTCCGTGCCATGATGACATTTACACTCCTATAGATCTGAAATAATTTGATGTTGAAACTTGCATCCAGACGACCAGGAAAATCATTTCAAGCATTCTTGAAAGTCAGGACAATCATTATTTGGATATTTACATGTTTTTATTTTGCAAGCAGTAGGCATATTATATTTTAATATAATATTTTATATTATATTATATATATATTATATTTATCCTGTATTTTAAATCATGTGACATACATTAGCAACATTATATCCTGTATTTTAAGCCTTATACAGAAATGAGAACTACACCAAAAAATGAGAGCAACTGAATGAGGATGGTGCTGGACCACCTGCCATAAAAATAAAGGTACAGTTTGATAAAAAATATTTAAATAAAGGTTCAAATACAGGCCTTTCACATTATAGTGTAAAACACATTGGTGTCCTGCCTGCACCATCTTGGTGTGTTAGTGTCCTACCTGCACCATCTTGGTGTGTTAGTGTCCTACCTGCACCATCTTGGTGTGTTAGTGTCCTACCTGCACCATCTTGGTGTGTTAGTGTCCTACCTGCACCATCTTGGTGTGTTAGTGTCCTACCTGCACCATCTTGGTGTGTTAGTGTCCTACCTGAACCATCTTGGTGTGTTAGTGTCCTACCTGCACCATCTTGGTGTGTTAGTGTCCTACCTGCACCATCTTGGTGTGTTAGTGTCCTACCTGCACCATCTTGGTGTGTTAGTGTCCTACCTGCACCATCTTGGTGTGTTAGTGTCCTGCCTGCACCGTCTTGGTGTGTTAGTGTCCTACCTGCACCGTCTTGGTGTGTTAGTGTCCTACCTGCACCGTCTTGGTGTGTTAGTGTCCTACCTGCACCGTCTTGGTGTGTTAGTGTCCTACCTGCACCGTCTTGGTGTGTTAGTGTCCTACCTGCACCGTCTTGGTGTGTTAGTGTCCTACCTGCACCATCTTGGTGTGTTAGTGTCCTACCTGCACCATCTTGGTGTGTTAGTGTCCTACCTGCACCATCTTGGTGTTAGTGTCCTACCTGCACCATCTTGGTGTGTTAGTGTCCTACCTGCACCATCTTGGTGTGTTAGTGTCCTACCTGCACCATCTTGGTGTGTTAGTGTCCTACCTGCACCATCTTGGTGTGTTAGTGTCCTACCTGCACCATCTTGGTGTGTTAGTGTCCTACCTGCACCATCTTGGTGTGTTAGTGTCCTACCTGCACCATCTTGGTGTGTTAGTGTCCTACCTGCACCATCTTGGTGTATTAGTGTCCTACCTGCACCATCTTGGTGTGTTAGTGTCCTACCTGCACCATCTTGGTGTGTTAGTGTCCTACCTGCACCATCTTGGTGTGTTAGTGTCCTACCTGCACCGTCTTGGTGTGTTAGTGTCCTACCTGCACCGTCTTGGTGTGTTAGTGTCCTACCTGCACCGTCTTGGTGTGTTAGTGTCCTACCTGCACCATCTTGGTGTGTTAGTGTCCTACCTGCACCGTCTTGGTGTGTTAGTGTCCTACCTGCACCATCTTGGTGTGTTAGTGTCCTACCTGCACCATCTTGGTGTGTTAGTGTCCTACCTGCACCATCTTGGTGTGTTAGTGTCCTACCTGCACCATCTTGGTGTGTTAGTGTCCTACCTGCACCATCTTGGTGTGTTAGTGTCCTACCTGCACCATCTTGGTGTTAGTGTCCTACCTGCACCATCTTGGTGTGTTAGTGTCCTACCTGCACCATCTTGGTGTGTTAGTGTCCTACCTGCACCATCTTGGTGTGTTAGTGTCCTACCTGCACCATCTTGGTGTGTTAGTGTCCTACCTGCACCGTCTTGGTGTGTTAGTGTCCTACCTGCACCGTCTTGGTGTGTTAGTGTCCTACCTGCACCGTCTTGGTGTGTTATGTCCTACCTGCACCATCTTGGTGTGTTAGTGTCCTACCTGCACCATCTTGGTGTGTTAGTGTCCTACCTGCACCATCTTGGTGTGTTAGTGTCCTACCTGCACCATCTTGGTGTGTTAGTGTCCTACCTGCACCATCTTGGTGTGTAGACCCTGTCCCATCTCAGTCCCTCCGTGAGTCAACAGCACGGAGCCGTCTGTGTAAATATGAGCCAATGCACCGGCCTGAAAAGTAAACACAAATAAAAATATGTTGATCACACGCAAACAACTCAGCCAACATAATTCACACACACACACACACACACACACACACACACACACACACACACACACACACACACACACACACACACACACACACACACACACACACACACACACACACACACAGGCACATGCACGCAGACATATACACACGCAGACATACATCCACACATACACAGGCACACACACACACTGACCTGGTTAAGAAAGAGAGCGGTGAAGCTGATGCCAAACTTGGTGGGGACGACAGACAGCCCTCGCTTTGTCCAACGGTGGTCCCTAAACACACACAGGACGTCATGACGCAGACACTGATGCCTAAAAGCCTGAACCTTTTAATAACCATGGAAACCAGACTGAATAGGAAGAAGAGGACCCTGTCATAATCATCACTCATCCTCAGGAGATTGGTGTGTGGGACCGTGTGTGTGTTTGGGACCGTGTGTGTGTGTGGGACCGTGTGTGTGTGGGACCGTGTGTGTTTTGGACCGTGTGTGTGTGGGACCGTGTGTGTTTTGGACCGTGTGTGTGGGACCGTGTGTGTGTGTGTGTGTGTGTGTGTGTGTGTGTGTGTGTGTGTGTGTGTGTGGGACCGTGTGTGTGTGGGACCGTGTGTGTGTTTGGGACCGTGTGTGTGTGGGACCGTGTGTGTGTTTGGGACCGTGTGTGTGTGGGACCGTGTGTGTGTGTGTGTGTGTGTGTGTGTGTGTGTGTGTGTGTGTGTGTGTGTGTGTGTGTGTGTGTGTGTGTGTGTGTGGGACCGTGTGTGTGGGACCGTGTGTGTGTGTGTGTGTGTGTGTGTGTGTGTGTGTGTGTGTGTGTGTGTGTGTGTGTGTGTGTGTGTGTGTGGGACCGTGTGTCTTTGGGACCGTGTGTGTTTGGGACCGTGTGTGTGTGTGGGACCGTGTGTGTGTTTGGGACCGTGTGTGTGTTTGGGACCGTGTGTGTGTGTGGGACCGTGTGTGTGTGTGGGACCGTGTGTGTGTGTGGGACCGTGTGTGTGTGTGGGACCGTGTGTGTGTGGGACCGTGTGTGTGTGGGACCGTGTGTGTGTTTGGGACCGTGTGTGTGTGGGACCGTGTGTGTGTTTGGGACCGTGTGTGTGTTTGGGACCGTGTGTGTGTTTGGGACCGTGTGTGTGTGTGGGACCGTGTGTGTGTGGGACCGTGTGTGTGTTTGGGACCGTGTGTGTGTGGGACCGTGTGTGTGTGTGGGACCGTGTGAGTGGGACCGTGTGTGTGTGGGACCGTGTGTGTGTGTGGGACCGTGTGTGTGTGGGACCGTGTGTGTGGGACCGTGTGTGTGTGGGACCGTGTGTGTGGGACCGTGTGTGTGTGTGGGACCGTGTGTGTGTGTGGGACCGTGTGTGTGTGGGACCGTGTGTGTGTGGGACCGTGTGTGTGGGACCGTGTGTGTGGGACCGTGTGTGTGTGTGGGACCGTGTGTGTGGGACCGTGTGTGTGTGGGACCGTGTGTGTGTGTGGGACCGTGTGTGTGGGACCGTGTGTGTGTGTGGGACCGTGTGTGTGGGACCGTGTGTGTGTGGGACCGTGTGTGTGGGACCGTGTGTGTGTGTGGGACCGTGTGTGTGGGACCGTGTGTGTGTGGGACCGTGTGTGTGGGACCGTGTGTGTGGGGACCGTGTGTGTGTTTGGGACCGTGTGTGTGTGGGACCGTGTGTGTGGGACCGTGTGTGTGGGACCGTGTGTGTGTGTGGGACCGTGTGTGTGTGTGGGACCGTGTGTGTGTGGGACCGTGTGTGTGGGACCGTGTGTGTGTGGAACCGTGTGTGTGGGACCGTGTGTGTGTGTGGGACCGTGTGTGTGTGTGGGACCGTGTGTGAGTGGGACCGTGTGTGAGTGGGACCGTGTGTGTGGGACCGTGTGTGTGTGGGACCGTGTGTGTGTGGGACCGTGTGTGTTTGGGACCGTGTGTGTTTGGGACCGTGTGTGTGTTTGGGACCGTGTGTGTGTTTGGGACCGTGTGTGTTTGGGACCGTGTGTGTGTGGGACCGTGTGTGTGTGTGGGACCGTGTGTGTGTGGAACCGTGTGTGTTTGGGACCGTGTGTGTGTGGGACCGTGTGTGTGTGTGGGACCGTGTGTGTGTGGGACCGTGTGTGAGGGACCGTGTGTGTGGGACCGTGTGTGTGTGGGACCGTGTGTGTGGGACCGTGTGTGTGTTTGGGACCGTGTGTGTGTGGGGGACCGTGTGTGTGTTTGGGACCGTGTGTGTTTGGGACCGTGTGTGTGTGGGACCGTGTGTGTTTGGGACCGTGTGTGTTTGGGACCGTGTGTGTTTGGGACCGTGTGTGTTTGGGACCGTGTGTGTGTGGGACCGTGTGTGTTTGGGACCGTGTGTGTTTGGGACCGTGTGTGTGTTTGGGACCGTGTGTGTTTGGGACCGTGTGTGTGGGACCGTGTGTGTGTGTGACCGTGTGTGTGTGGGGGACCGTGTGTGTGTGGGACCGTGTGTGTGTGGGGGACCGTGTGTGTGTGGGACCGTGTGTGTGTGGGGGACCGTGTGTGTGTGGGACCGTGTGTGTTTGGGACCGTGTGTGTGGGACCGTGTGTGTTTGGGACTGTGTGTGTTTGGGACCGTGTGTGTGTGTGGGACCGTGTGTGTGGGACCGTGTGTGTGGGACCGTGTGTGTGTATGGGACCGTGTGTGTTTGGGACCGTGTGTGTGTTTGGGACCGTGTGTGTTTGGGACCGTGTGTGTGTTTGGGACCGTGTGTGTGTTTGGGACCGTGTGTGTGTGGGACCGTGTGTGTGTGGGACCGTGTGTGTGTTTGGGACCGTGTGTGTGTGGGACCGTGTGTGTGTTTGGGACCGTGTGTGTGTTTGGGACCGTGTGTGTGTGTGGGACCGTGTGTGTGTGGGACCGTGTGTGTGTGGGACCGTGTGTGTGTGGGACCGTGTGTGTGTGGGACCGTGTGTGTGTGTGTGTGGGACCGTGTGTGTGTGGGACCGTGTGTGTGTGGGACCGTGTGTGTGTGGGACCGTGTGTGTGTGTGTGGGACCGTGTGTGTGTGGGACCGTGTGTGTTTGGGACCGTGTGTGTTTGGGACCATGTGTGTGTTTGGGACCGTGTGTGTGTTTGGGACCGTGTGTGTGTTTGGGACCGTGTGTGTGTGTGGGACCGTGTGTGTGTGTGGGACCGTGTGTGTTTGGTACCGTGTGTGTGTGTGGGACCGTGTGTGTGTGTGGGACCGTGTGTGTTTGGGACCGTGTGTGTGTGTGGGACCGTGTGTGTGTGGGACCGTGTGTGTGTTTGGGACCGTGTGTGTTTGGGACCGTGTGTGTGTGGGACCGTGTGTGTGTGGGACCGTGTGTGTGTGGGACCGTGTGTGTGTTTGGGACCGTGTGTGTGTTTGGGACCGTGTGTGTTTGGGACCGTGTGTGTGTGGGACCGTGTGTGTGTGGGACCGTGTGTGTGTGGGACCGTGTGTGTGGGACCGTGTGTGTGTGGGACCGTGTGTGTGTGGGACCGTGTGTGTGTGGGACCGTGTGTGTGTGGGACCGTGTGTGTGGGACCGTGTGTGTTTGGGACCGTGTGTGTGTTTGGGACCGTGTGTGTGGGACCGTGTGTGTGTGGGACCGTGTGTGTGTGGGACCGTGTGTGTTTGGGACCGTGTGTGTTTGGGACCGTGTGTGTGTGGGACCGTGTGTGTGTGGGACCGTGTGTGTGTGGGACCGTGTGTGTGTGGGACCGTGTGTGTTTGGGACCGTGTGTGTGTGGGACCGTGTGTGTGGGACCGTGTGTGTGTGTGTGTGGGACCGTGTGTGTGTGGGACCGTGTGTGTGTGGGACCGTGTGTGTGTGGGACCGTGTGTGTGTGGGACCGTGTGTGTGGGACCGTGTGTGTGTGTGTGTGTGTGGGACCGTGTGTGTTTTGGACCGTGTGTGTGGGACCGTGTGTGTGTGTGTGTGTGTGTGTGTGTGTGTGGGACCGTGTGTGTTTGGGACCGTGTGTGTGTGGGACCGTGTGTGTGTGGGACCGTGTGTGTGTGGGACCGTGTGTGTGTTTGGGACCGTGTGTGTGTGGGACCGTGTGTGTGTGTGGGACCGTGTGTGTGTTTGGGACCGTGTGTGTGTGGGACCGTGTGTGTTTGGGACCGTGTGTGTGTTTGGGACCGTGTGTGTGTGTGGGACCGTGTGTGTGTTTGGGACCGTGTGTGTGTTTGGGACCGTGTGTGTGTTTGGGACCGTGTGTGTTTGGGACCGTGTGTGTGTGGGACCGTGTGTGTGTGGGACCGTGTGTGTGTGGGACCGTGTGTGTTTGGGACCGTGTGTGTGGGACCGTGTGTGTTTGGGACCGTGTGTGTGTTTGGGACCGTGTGTGTGTGGGACCGTGTGTGTGTTTGGGACCGTGTGTGTGTGGGACCGTGTGTGTGTGTGGGACCGTGTGTGTTTGGGACCGTGTGTGTTTGGGACCGTGTGTGTGTGGGACCGTGTGTGTTTGGGACCGTGTGTGTGTTTGGGACCGTGTGTGTGTTTGGGACCGTGTGTGTGTGTGGGACCGTGTGTGTTTGGGACCGTGTGTGTGTGGGACCGTGTGTGTGTGGGACCGTGTGTGTGTGGGACCGTGTGTGTGTGTGGGACCGTGTGTGTGTTTGGGACTGTGTGTGTGTGGGACCGTGTGTGTGTGTGGGACCGTGTGTGTGTGTGGGACCGTGTGTGTGTGTGGGACCGTGTGTGTGTTTGGGACCGTGTGTGTGGGACCGTGTGTGTGTTTGGGACCGTGTGTGTGTTTGGGACCGTGTGTGTGGGACCGTGTGTGTGTGTGGGACCGTGTGTGTTTGGGACCGTGTGTGTTTGGGACCGTGTGTGTTTGGGACCGTGTGTGTGTGGGACCGTGTGTGTGTTTGGGACCGTGTGTGTGTGGGACCGTGTGTGTGTGGGACCGTGTGTGTGTTTGGGACCGTGTGTGTGTTTGGGACCGTGTGTGTGTTTGGGACCGTGTGTGTGTTTGGGACCGTGTGTGTGTGGGACCGTGTGTGTGTGGGACCGTGTGTGTGTTTGGGACCGTGTGTGTGTGGGACCGTGTGTGTGTGGGACCGTGTGTGTGTTTGGGACCGTGTGTGTGTTTGGGACCGTGTGTGTGTGGGACCGTGTGTGTTTGGGACCGTGTGTGTTTGGGACCGTGTGTGTGTTTGGGACCGTGTGTGTGTGGGACCGTGTGTGTTTGGGACCGTGTGTGTGTGTGACCGTGTGTGTTTGGGACCGTGTGTGTGTGGGACCGTGTGTGTGTGTGGGACCGTGTGTGTGTGGGACCGTGTGTGTGTGTGGGACCGTGTGTGTGTTTGGGACCGTGTGTGTGTGTGGGACCGTGTGTGTGTGGGAACGTGTGTGTTTGGGACCGTGTGTGTGTGGGACCGTGTGTGTGTTTGGGACCGTGTGTGTGTGGGACCGTGTGTGTGTGGGACCGTGTGTGTTTGGGACCGTGTGTGTGTGGGACCGTGTGTGTGTGGGACCGTGTGTGTGTGGGACCGTGTGTGTGGGACCGTGTGTGTTTTGGACCGTGTGTTTTGGACCGTGTGTGTGGGACCGTGTGTGTGTGTGTGTGTGCACCTGTTGTACGTCTCTACTCCAGCTCTGCGTTGGTTGAAGGATGATACCTCCAGACATTGGTCCCAGCAGCGGTCCAGGGTGATGTGATCCAGGATCTGGCTGTAGGGAGTCCTCTCTCCCTGGATGTACATGTTCAGACGACGTACCTACACACACACACACACACACACACACACACACACACACACACACACACACACATACAAACGAACACACACACACACACACACACAAACAAACACACACACGCACGCACAAACACACACACAAACACGCACACACACACGCACACACACACGCACAAACACACACACATGCGCACACGCACAAACACACATACAAACACACACGCAGACACACACACGCACACACACACACACACACAAACACACACAGACAATAACTTGAGACAAGTCTCACAAATATTACTCTGATTGACAGTGAATTCCTGTTTGTAAACACAGACAAGACAGATGTTTGTGAGTATGTGCGTCCGTGTGTGTGTACCTGTTCAGCGGGCAGCCCGAGGCTCAGAGCTACGTCACTCATCCAACTCTCAGCAATCAGCATTCCTTGCGGCCCGCCAAACCCTCGGAAGGCCGTGTTGGACGGGAGGTGTGTCTTACATAGGTAGCCACGCCCTCTAATGTTAGCGATGCTGTAAGAGTTCTCCATGTGGAACAAAGCACGTTCCATGATCTAGAACAGACAGACAGGCAGACAGACAGACAGACAGACAGACAGACAGACAGACAGACAGACAGACAGACAGACAGACAGACAGACAGACAGACAGACAGACAGACAGACAGACAGACAGACAGACATATAAATGCTAAGAATGTATAACTGAGGTTTGAGAGTTAAAACAGAGCTTAGTTAACATTAAAGCTGTGATATAACATAACATGGATTTTTCTTGATCTGTGAACAATTGTGTGTGTTTTGTGTGTGTGTGTGTGTGTGTGTGTGTGTGTGTGTGTGTGTGTGTGTGTGTGTGTGTGTGTGTGTGTGTGTGTGTGTGTGTGTGTGTGTGTGTGTGTGTGTGTGTACTCACTGAGAGAGAGAGGTCCATGGAGTTTCCTGCGTTGTTGTAGTAGGTCACTTCCAGAGCCACCACTTTACCTGACTTCATAAAGCCCACCTAGAGACAGAGAGAGAGAGAGAGAGAGAGAGAGAGAGAGAGAGAGAGAGAGAGAGAGAGAGAGAGAGAGAGACCGAAAGCGAGCCAGAGACAGAGAGAGAGACAGAGACAGAGACAGAGACAGACAGAGAGAGACCGATAGAGACCGATAGAGAGAGAGTGACCAATAGAGAGAGAGAGTGACCAATAGAGAGAGAGAGAGAGAGAGAGAGAGAGAGAGAGAGAGAGAGACAGAGAGAGAGAGAGAGAGAGAGAGAGAGAGAGAGAGAGAAAGGAACAGAAAGAGAGAAATGAACAGAAAGAGAGAGAAAGGGACAGAAAGAGAGAGAAAGGGACAGAAAGAGAGAGGGAGAGATGAAATAGTAAAACTTGATTACATGAAGATTCCAGCCATAGTAAGCTTCTAGCATGCTAGCTACCTACTGTATATACAGGGAAGGAAAACTAGGTCACGTGTTCATTATTTGAATTCAACAAAAAACTGTAGATGAACTAGCCAGCATGCAATGTATTGTAGTAGTATTGTAGGTCTGTACAGTGTGTGTTGTAGATGCACACGTTCTGCATATCTGTGTGTCCATATTGAACACTAGTCCACTTCTCCTCAAAATTCAATCAGATCAAAATACATTCTTTTTGTACTTGTATTTATTTATCTTTCTTTTAGGAAGTCTTCAAAGTGCTTGTCTTAGAAAAAGGCTGATCAAAATGTTATGATTGTAGTAAAAATCACAAACTCAAAAAAACAATTGTGACACGTTACGCCTGTTATGTCGTTAATATACAGTTATGAATTAACAGACAGGAAGATAAAGACCAAACCAACAAAACCAGTGTCAGACCACAATGCACTGTGCCCCTGTTGTAACCTATCAATGCACTATGGTATGGTAGCCTATCCCTGTGGTAGCCTATAAATGTGGTAGCCAATCCCTGTGGTAGCAAATCCCTGTCCCTGTGGTAGCCTATCCCTGTGGTAGCCTATCCCTGTGGTAGCCTATCCCTGTGGTAGCCAATCCCTGTGGTCCCTGTGGTAGCCAATCCCTGTGGTAGCCTATCCCTGTGGTAGCCAATCCCTGTGGTAGTCAATCCCTGTGGTAGTCAATCCCTGTGGTAGCCTATCCCTGTGGTAGCCAATCCCTGTGGTAGTCAATCCCTGTGGTAGCCTATCCCTGTGGTAGCCAATCCCTGTGGTAGCCTATCCCTGTGGTAGCCAATCCCTGTGGTAGCCAATCCCTGTGGTAGCCAATCCCTGTGGTAGCCAATCCCTGTGGTAGCCTATCCCTGTGGTAGCCTATCCCTGTGGTAGCCTATCCCTGTGGTAGACTATTCATGAGGAAGCCAACCGTTCAATTGGCTTTATAGTCCTGAAACATGACAGGTTTAGTCTTCTCAAGCTCTGAATATCACATCCTAAAGTAAATTGAAATTTGCATAGAAAATTAATAAATAAAATAATTGAAAATACTTGTTTTCTGTGGTTTGTGTGTGTGTGTGTGTGTATGCATGTGTGTGTTTGAATGTGTGTGTGTACAGGCATGTCCTACCTTGTAACGTCCATAGAAGGGGTGTCGTCCCCCCGTCACCAGCATGTCTTCATCTCTATCCAACATACATCTCACTGGCCTCTTCAACCTGACACAACACACACACACACACAAAGAGAGTTTCAGTTATGAAGAGTGTGTGTGTGTGTGTGTGTGTGTGTGTGTGTGTGTGTGTGTGTGTGTGTGTGTGTGTGTGTGTGTGTGTGTGTGTGTGTGTGTGTACTGTACGTTTGAGGGTGTGTGCGCCCGAGTGTGTGCATAAACAACAACCTCTCAGTCTCACTGCGAAATTCAAATTTTTTCCACATTTCTCCAAACATCAATCCCATCAGTGGGATTTAACATTCCACAGCAGTGACTATCAGTGGGATTTAACATTCTACAGCAGTGACTATCAGTGGGATTTAACATTCTACAGCAGTGACTATCAGTGGGATTTAAC
>NC_052321.1:4382420-4389220 GCF_016432855.1 Salvelinus namaycush
GCTTTGGATAAAAGTGTCTGCTAAAATGATATTTTTAATTACACTTTTACAACAAACACATATTAAAGGACAGTTCAACCAATTTCCAACCTCATATTCATTATCTCCAGCACAATATCAGTATCTATTTAAAAAAGGTGTGTTTCTATGATCTGTGGTTAAAAAGATCAGAAGAGGTCCTGAAAAAGGCCTTTCTGTGACATCACAGGGTAGGATCTAAAGTAAGAAACCTGCAACGAGTTTCCAGCCAGAGGGAAGGTAGTTTCCAGCCAGAGGGAAGGTAGTTTCCAGCCAGAGGGAAGGTAGTTTCCAGCCAGAGGGAAGGTATTTTACAGCCAGAGGGAAAGTAGTTTCCAGCCAGAGGGAAGGTATTTTACAGCCAGAGGGAAAGTAGTTTCCAGCCAGAGGGAAAGTAGTTTCCAGCCAGAGGGAAAGTAGTTTCCAGCCAGAGGGAAGGTAGTTTCCAGCCAGAGGGAAGGTAGTTTCCAGCCAGAGGGAAGGTAGTTTCCAGCCAGAGGGAAAGTAGTTTCCAGCCAGAGGGAAAGTAGTTTCCTGCCAGAGGGAAGGTAGTTTCCAGCCAGAGGGAAAGTAGTTTCCTGCCAGAGGGAAGGTAGTTTCCTGCCAGAGGGAAGGTATTTTCCTGCCAGAGGGAAGGTAGTTTCCAGCCAGAGGGAAGGTCGTTTCCTGCCAGAGGGAAGGTCGTTTCCAGCCAGAGGGAAGGTATTTTCCTGCCAGAGGGAAGGTCGTTTCCAGCCAGAGGGAAGGTCGTTTCCAGCCAGAGGGAAGATCGTTTCCAGCCAGAGGGAAGGTATTTTCCAGCCAGAGGGAAGGTCGTTTCCAGCCAGAGAGAAGGTAGTTTCCAGCCAGAGAGAAGGTAGTTTCCAGCCAGAGGGAAGGGTAGTTTCCTGCCAGAGGGAAGGGTAGTTTCCTGCCAGAGGGAAGGTTGTTTCCTGCCAGAGAGAAGGTAGTTTCCAGCCAGAGAGAAGGTAGTTTCCAGCCAGAGGGAAGATCATTTTCCAGCCAGAGGGAAGGTCATTTTCCAGCCAGAGGGAAGGTCGTTTCCAGCCAGAGGGAAGGTCGTTTCCAGCCAGAGGGAAGGTATTTTCCAGCCAGAGGGAAGGTCGTTTCCAGCCAGAGGGAAGGTCGTTTCCAGCCAGAGGGAAGGTCGTTTCCAGCCAGAGGGAAGGTCGTTTCCAGCCAGAGGGAAGGTCGTTTCCAGCCAGAGGGAAGGTAGTTTCCAGCCAGAGGGAAGGTAGTTTCCAGCCAGAGGGAAGGTAGTTTCCAGCCAGAGGGAAGGTCATTTCCTGCCAGAGGGAAGGGTAGTTTCCTGCCAGAGAGAAGGGTAGTTTCCTGCCAGAGGGAAGGTAGTTTCCTGCCAGAGAGAAGGTAGTTTCCTGCCAGAGAGATGGTAGTTTCCTGCCAGAGAGAAGGTAGTTTCCTGCCAGAGGGAAGTTATTTTCTTGCCGCAAATCTCATAGTGTTCCAAACAATGTTTTAAAAATATTTAAACTTTTGAAGATGTCATCGGGTAGAACTTTTTAATTTTATAAAAAAATTCTACAAATAGTTGTAAATGTGCCATTTTCACATATGCAGACACTGGTATTGTGCTGGAGATAATCAACATGTGGTTGAAAAGTGGTGGAGTTGATGCAGTAACACAGTACCCTTTAACATAGAGTAGAACATACTGTACACACAGTACCCTTTAACACAGAGTAGAACATACTGTACACACAGTACCCTTTAACATAGAGTAGAACATACTGTACACACAGTACCCTTTAACACAGAGTAGAACATACTGTACACACAGTACCCTTTAACATAGAGTAGAACATACTGTACACACAGTACCCTTTAACACAGAGTAGAACATACTGTACACACAGTACCCTTTAACATAGAGTAGAACATACTGTACACACAGTACCCTTTAACATAGAGTAGAATATACTGTACACACAGTACCCTTTAACATAGAGTAGAACATACTGTACACACAGTATCCTTTAACATAGAGTAGAACATACTGTACACACAGTACCCTTTAACATAGAGTAGAACATACTGTACACACAGTACCCTTTAACATAGAGTAGAACATACTGTACACACAGTACCCTTTAACATAGAGTAGAATATACTGTACACACAGTACCCTTTAACATAGAGTAGAACATACTGTACACACAGTACCCTTTAACATAGAGTAGAACATACTGTACACACAGTACCCTTTAACATAGAGTAGAACATACTGTACACACAGTACCCTTTAACATAGAGTAGAACATACTGTACACACAGTACCCTTTAACATAGAGTAGAACATACTGTACACACAGTACCCTTTAACATAGAGTAGAACATACTGTACACACAGTACCCTTTAACAGAGTAGAACATACTGTACACACAGTACCCTTTAACATAGAGTAGAACATACTGTACACACAGTACCCTTTAACAGAGTAGAATATACTGTACACACAGTACCCTTTAACATAGAGTAGAATATACTGTACACACAGTACCCTTTAACAGAGTAGAATATACTGTACACACAGTACCCTTTAACAGAGTAGAATATACTGTACACACAGTACCCTTTAACAGAGTAGAATATACTGTACACACAGTACCCTTTAACACAGAGTAGAATATACTGTACACACAGTACCCTTTAACATAGAGTAGAACATACTGTACACACAGTACCCTTTAACACAGAGTAGAACATACTGTACACACAGTACCCTTTAACATAGAGTAGAACATACTGTACACACAGTACCCTTTAACATAGAGTAGAACATACTGTACACACAGTACCCTTTAACAGAGTAGAATATACTGTACACACAGTACCCTTTAACATAGAGTAGAACATACTGTACACACAGTACCCTTTAACATAGAGTAGAACATACTGTACACACAGTACCCTTTAACATAGAGTAGAACATACTGTACACACAGTACCCTTTAACAGAGTAGAATATACTGTACACACAGTACCCTTTAACATAGAGTAGAACATACTGTACACACAGTACCCTTTAACATAGAGTAGAACATACTGTACACACAGTACCCTTTAACAGAGTAGAATATACTGTACACACAGTACCCTTTAACACAGAGTAGAACATACTGTACACACAGTACCCTTTAACATAGAGTAGAACATACTGTACACACAGTACCCTTTAACATAGAGTAGAACATACTGTACACACAGTACCCTTTAACATAGAGTAGAACATACTGTACACACAGTACCCTTTAACATAGAGTAGAACATACTGTACACACAGTACCCTTTAACATAGAGTAGAACATACTGTACACACAGTACCCTTTAACATAGAGTAGAACATACTGTACACACAGTACCCTTTAACATAGAGTAGAACATACTGTACACACAGTACCCTTTAACATAGAGTAGAACATACTGTACACACAGTACCCTTTAACACAGAGTAGAACATACTGTACACACAGTACCCTTTAACATAGAGTAGAACATACTGTACACACAGTACCCTTTAACATAGAGTAGAACATACTGTACACACAGTACCCTTTAACATAGAGTAGAACATACTGTACACACAGTACCCTTTAACATAGAGTAGAACATACTGTACACACAGTACCCTCCAACACAGAGTAGAACATACTGTACACACAGTACCCTTTAACACAGAGTAGAACATACTGTACACACAGTACCCTTTAACACAGAGTAGAACATACTGTACACACAGTACCCTTTAACACAGAGTAGAACATACTGTACACACAGTACCCTCCAACACAGAGTAGAACATACTGTACACACAGTACCCTTTAACATAGAGTAGAACATACTGTACACACAGTACCCTTTAACACAGAGTAGAATATACTGTACACACAGTACCCTTTAACATAGAGTAGAACATACTGTACACACAGTACCCTTTAACACAGAGTAGAACATACTGTACACACAGTACCCTTTAACATAGAGTAGAACATACTGTACACACAGTACCCTTTAACATAGAGTAGAACATACTGTACACACAGTACCCTTTAACATAGAGTAGAACATACTGTACACACAGTACCCTTTAACATAGAGTAGAACATACTGTACACACAGTACCCTTTAACACAGAGTAGAACATACTGTACACACAGTACCCTTTAACACAGAGTAGAACATACTGTACACACAGTACCCTTTAACATAGAGTAGAACATACTGTACACACAGTACCCTTTAACATAGAGTAGAACATACTGTACACACAGTACCCTTTAACACAGAGTAGAACATACTGTACACACAGTACCCTTTAACATAGAGTAGAACATACTGTACACACAGTACCCTTTAACATAGAGTAGAACATACTGTACACACAGTACCCTTTAACACAGAGTAGAACATACTGTACACACAGTACCCTTTAACATAGAGTAGAACATACTGTACACACAGTACCCTTTAACATAGAGTAGAACATACTGTACACACAGTACCCTTTAACATAGAGTAGAACATACTGTACACACAGTACCCTTTAACATAGAGTAGAACATACTGTACACACAGTACCCTTTAACATAGAGTAGAACATACTGTACACACAGTACCCTTTAACACAGAGTAGAACATACTGTACACACAGTACCCTTTAACATAGAGTAGAACATACTGTACACACAGTACCCTTTAACATAGAGTAGAACATACTGTACACACAGTACCCTTTAACATAGAGTAGAACATACTGTACACACAGTACCCTTTAACATAGAGTAGAACATACTGTACACACAGTACCCTTTAACATAGAGTAGAACATACTGTACACACAGTACCCTTTAACATAGAGTAGAACATACTGTACACACAGTACCCTTTAACATAGAGTAGAACATACTGTACACACAGTACCCTTTAACATAGAGTAGAACATACTGTACACACAGTACCCTTTAACAGAGTAGAATATACTGTACACACAGTACCCTTTAACATAGAGTAGAACATACTGTACACACAGTACCCTTTAACATAGAGTAGAACATACTGTACACACAGTACCCTTTAACATAGAGTAGAACATACTGTACACACAGTACCCTTTAACATAGAGTAGAACATACTGTACACACAGTACCCTTTAACATAGAGTAGAACATACTGTACACACAGTACCCTTTAACATAGAGTAGAACATACTGTACACACAGTACCCTTTAACATAGAGTAGAACATACTGTACACACAGTACCCTTTAACATAGAGTAGAACATACTGTACACACAGTACCCTTTAACATAGAGTAGAACATACTGTACACACAGTACCCTTTAACATAGAGTAGAACATACTGTACACACAGTACCCTCCAACACAGAGTAGAACATACTGTACACACAGTACCCTCCAACACAGAGTAGAACATACTGTACACACAGTACCCTTTAACACAGAGTAGAACATACTGTACACACAGTACCCTTAAACACAGAGTAGAACATACTGTACACACAGTACCCTTTAACAGAGTAGAATATACTGTACATACAGTACCCTTTAACACAGAGTAGAACATACTGTACACACAGTACCCTTTAACAGAGTAGAACATACTGTACACACAGTACCCTCCAACACAGAGTAGAACATACTGTACACACAGTACCCTCCAACACAGAGTAGAATATACTGTACACACAGTACCCTTTAACATAGAGTAGAACATACTGTACACACAGTACCCTTAAACAGAGTAGAACATACTGTACACACAGTACCCTTAAACAGAGTAGAATATACTGTACACACAGTACCCTCCAACACAGAGTAGAACATACTGTACACTAAGTACCCTTTAACATAGAGTAGAACATACTGTACACACAGTACCCTCCAACACAGAGTAGAACATACTGTACACACAGTACCCTTTAACATAGAGTAGAACATACTGTACACACAGTACCCTCCAACACAGAGTAGAACATACTGTACACACAGTACCCTCCAACACAGAGTAGAATATACTGTACACACAGTACCCTTCAACACAGAGTAGAACATACTGTACACACAGTAACCTTTAACATAGAGTAGAACATACTGTACACACAGTACCCTTAAACAGAGTAGAATATACTGTTCACACAGTACCCTCCAACACAGAGTAGAATATACTGTACACACAGTACCCTTAAACAGAGTAGAATATACTGTACACACAGTATCCTCCAACACAGAGTAGAATATACTGTACACACAGTACCCTTCAACACAGAGTAGAACATACTGTACACACAGTACCCTTTAACATAGAGTAGAACATACTGTACACACAGTACCCTTTAACACAGAGTAGAATATACTGTACACACAGTACCCTCCAACACAGAGTAGAATATACTGTACACACAGTACCCTCCAACAGAGTAGAACATACTGTACACACAGTACCCTTCAACACAGAGTAGAACATACTTTACACACAGTACCCTTTAACACAGAGTAGAACATACTGTACACACAGTACCCTCCAACACAGAGTAGAACATACTGTAAACACAGTACCTTTTAACAGAGTAGAATATACTGTACACACAGTACCCTTTAACAGAGTAGAATATACTGTACACACAGTACCCTCCAACACAGAGTAGAATATACTGTACACACAGTACCCTTTAACACAGAGTAGAACATACTGTACACACAGTACCCTTTAACACAGAGTAGAACATACTGTACACACAGTACC
>NC_052321.1:4389320-4439320 GCF_016432855.1 Salvelinus namaycush
AAATGTTATGACCATATTAGAGAGACATATATCTCCTAGATTACACAGATCCAAAAAGAATTTGAAAACAAATCCAATTTTGATAAACTCCCATATCTACTGGGAGAAATTCCACAGTGTGCCATCACAGCAGCAAGATTTGTGACCTGTTGCCACAGAAAAGGGCAACCAGTGAAGACAAACACCATTGTAAATACAACCCATATTTATGCTTATTTATTTTAACTTGTGTGCTTTAACCATTTGTACATTGTTACAACACTGATATATATAATATAACATTTGTAAGTCTTTATTGTTTTGAAACTTCTGTATGTGTAATGTTTACTGTTAATTTGTATTGTTTATTTCACTTTTGTATAATATCTACCTCACTTGCTTTGGAATGTTAACACATGTTTCCCATGCCAATAAAGCCCCTTGAATTGAATTGAAATTGAATTGAAATTGAATTGAATTGAGAGAGGAGAGAGAGAGAGAGAGAGAGGAGAGAGAGAGAGAGAGAGAGAGAGAGAGAGAGAGAGAGAGGAGAGAGAGAGAGAGAGAGAGAGAGAGACATAGAGAGAGAGACATAGAGAGAGAGACATAGAGAGAGAGACAGAGAGAGAGACATAGAGAGACAGAGAGAGACAGAGAGAGAGAGAGAGAGAGAGAGAGACATAGAGAGAGAGACATAGAGAGAGAGACATAGAGAGAGAGACATAGAGAGAGAGACATAGAGAGAGAGACATAGAGAGACAGAGAGAGAGAGACATAGAGAGACAGAGAGAGAGAGAGAGAGAGAGAGAGAGAGAGAGAGAGAGAGAGAGAGAGAGAGAGAGAGAGAGAGAGAGAGAGAGAGAGAGAGAGAGAGAGAGAGAGAGAGAGAAACTTACGGAAAGTTCTGACTATTTACAGACTCAGTGAGCATTGCTATTGAGAAAGGACGCCATAGGCAGACATGGCTCTCAAGAGAAGACAGGCTATGTGCACACTGCCCACAAAATGAGGTGGAAACTGAGCTGCACTTCCTAACCTCCTGCCCAATGTATGACCATATTAGAGACACATATTTCCCTAAAGTCACACAGATCCATAAAGAATTAGAAAACAAATCCAATTTTGATAATCTCCCGTATCTACTGGGTGAAATACCACAGTGTGCCATCACAGCAGCAAGATGTGTTGCCACAAGAAAAGGGCAACCAGTGAAGAACAAACACCATTGTAAATACAACCCATATTTACTATTTGCACATAATATGAGATTTGAAATGTCTTTATTCTTTAGGAACTTCTGTGAGTGTAATGTTTAATGTTAATTTGTATTGTTTATTTTACTTTTGTTTATTATGTACTTAACTTGATTTAGCAATGTTAACATATGTTTCCCATGCCAATAAAGCCCTTACATTGAATTGGATTGAATTGACAGAGAAGGGGAGAGAGGAGAGAGACAGTTAGGGGGAGGGGGGGGGGAGGAAGGAAGAGAGAGAGAGGAAAGCAGGAGGGGGGAGGGGGAGAGAGAGACAGTTAGGTGGGAGGGGAGAGAGAGAGGAGGAAGGAGAGAGAGGAGAGAGAGAGAAGGAAGGAGAGAGAGGAAGAGAAAGAGAGAGAGAGGGGGGGGAGAGAGAGAGGGAAGGAGAGAGAGGAAGAGAAGGAGGGGGGAGAGAGAGAGAGTTAGGTGGGAGGGGAGAGAGAGAGAGAGAGAGGAGAGAGAGAAAGAGAGAGGGGGAGAGACACAGAGGGAGGACAGAGTGTTGGCTGCAGTGTGTATACGTGAGCCATGCGGTCTAAGACACTGTTCTTACCTGTACAGGGTGCAGTTTCCCTGCCACGCTGCCGATGCCTTCCACCGTGGTGACAGCACAATGATGGAGAGAACACAGAGGGGCCAGACAACCATTCACCGAGAGGTGCCTGGAGGGTTAAGTTAAACACAGTCTCCTCTCACACACACGACACTCAAGTACACACACACACGCACACACTCTCTCACACAAACATGCAAACACACACACACACACACACACACGACACTCAAGTACACACACACACACACACTCTCTCACTCTCACACAAACATGCAAACACACACACGACACTCAAGTACACACACGCACACACTCTCTCACTCTCACACAAACATGCAAACACACACACACACACGACACTCAAGTACACACACACACACACTCTCTCACTCTCACACAAACATGCAAACACACACACGACACTCAAGTACACACACACACACACTCTCTCACACAAACATGCAAACACACACCACACACACACACACGACACTCAAGTACACACACACACACACTCTCTCACTCAAGTACACACACACTCTCTCACTCAAACATGCAAACACACACCACACACAGATTGCTATGTGAGGATACAGCACTCTTCTGAGATGGGGCTGATATTTGGAGAGCATCACAGTACAGGCTCCACATCCTCCCTCTGCACAGCCCAGCTTAGTACCTGTCAAACCCACTGGTACACACAGTCAAGGAACAACTGGATGGGGGGGGGGGGGGGGGGGGATAGGTGAGAGAGATAGAGTGAGGGAGGGAGGGAGGGAACGGAAGGGGAGAAAGAAGGAGAGAGATGAAAAGAGAGATAGACAGTCGGACCCAGGAGTTGTACTGGAAACAACAACTTGACCTAGGAGTTGTACTGTAAACAATGACTTGACCCAGGAGTTGTTCCTGTCAGTTGTGTGTTGATTACTCCTGCATCAGCCAAGCTGCTTTTTCCTGGTTGTGTTAATTTAATTATATTATTCAACCTTTACTTTATAAGACGGGTGATACGTCCCCCCAGGGTCCACAACTGTGATGGACCGATATTTAAAACTGTTCAGTACATTAATCTACCTCTCTGACAAATTTGGTGCTTTTATCACGAAATGAGCATTAGTTATGGAAACGTAATTTTAGCTCTGTGTATACAGAAAGGACAGTGACATAACAGTCCATGTTATTCATTAACTTACGAATGTTCAAACCTTTGGAACAACCAATCCTCTGGCTTCTCTCCAAAACCCTTCTCTCTCTAGCCCTGCAGACCAGCCCTGCAGACCAGCTAGAAAGGTCATATCTCTCTGCAGACCAGCTAGAAAGGTCATATCTCTCTGTAGACCAGCTAGAAAGGTCATATCTCGCTGTAGACCAGCTAGAAAGAGCATATCTCTCTGTAGACCAGCTAGAAAGGTCATATCTCTCTGTAGACCAGCTAGAAAGGTCATATCTCTCTGTAGACCAGCTAGAAAGGTCATATATCACTGTAGACCAGCTAGAAAGGTCATATCTCACTGTAGACCAGCTAGAAAGGTCATATCTCACTGGAGACCAGCTAGAAAGAGCATATCTCTCTGTAGACCAGCTAGAAAGGTCAAATCTCTCTGTAGACCAGCTCTGTAGACCAGCTAGAAAGGTCATATATCACTGTAGACCAGCTAGAAAGATCATATCTCTCTGTAGACCAGCTAGAATGGTCATATATCACTGTAGACCAGCTAGAAAGAGCATAGCCCTCTGTAGACCAGCTAGAAAGGTCATATCTCACTGTAGACCAGCTAGAAAGAGCATATCTCTCTGTAGACCAGCTAGAAAGAGCATAGCCCTCCGTAGACCAGCTAGAAAGGTCATATATCACTGTAGACCAGCTAGAAAGAGCATAGCCCTCTGTAGACCAGCTAGAAAGGTCATATATCACTGTAGACCAGCTAGAAAGAGCATAGCCCTCTGTAGACCAGCTCTGTAGACCAGCTAGAAAGAACATATATCACTGTAGACCAGCTAGATAGGTAATATCTCACTGTAGACCAGCTAGAAAGGTAATATCTCCACATTTCCGTCATGCTTTGTTGAACGTTGTGAAATATTGTCTCTACTGTCTATTCAGTTCTGCCCCCATAAAACCCCAGAGAGAGTGAAAGTTCCTACAAGACAAACAACTGAAAGCACAGAACATTCAGAGCAGGCATGGCACAATGGGGCATTTCCCCCCTCAATATTTTAAGCGAATAAATTAAATACATGTACTTTTATCAGGTGTGTGTGTGAATAGCAGAGGAAAGATATATATATATATATATAAAACATTGCCCGCAAAAAAATATATAGGTCTGTTAATACAGGACTAGTAAAGACCCAGTGCACTACTTTAGTGAAGGAAACATTAAATTATATGTTTTTTTGTATTCAGATTCAGATCAGGGGATGCTGCAGTACCCTCAACACTCCTACATCCCAGGGCTGTGGTATTAAATCAGTACCCTCAACACTCCTACATCCCAGGGCTGTGGTATTAAATCAGTACCCTCAACACCCCTACATCCCAGGGCTGTGGATTTAAATCAGTACCCTCAACACCTCTACATCCCAGGGCTGTGGATTTAAATCAGTACCCTCAACACCTCTACATCCCAGGGCTGTGGTATTAAATCAGCACCCTCAACACCTCTACATCCCAGGGCTGTGGTATTAAATCAGTACCCTCAACACTCCTACATCCCAGGGCTGTGGTATTAAATCAGTACCCTCAACACCTCTACATCCCAGTGCTGTGGTATTAAATCAGTACCCTCAACACTCCTACATCCCAGGGCTGTGGTACTAAATCAGCACCCTCAACACTCCTACATCCCAGGGCTGTGGTATTAAATCAGTACCCTCAACACCCCTACATCCCAGGGCTGTGGTACTAAATCAGCACCCTCAACACTCCTACATCCCAGGGCTGTGGTATTAAATCAGTACCCTCAACACCCCTACATCCCAGGGCTGTGGTATTAAATCAGTACCCTCAACACTCCTACATCCCAGGGCTGTGGTATTAAATCAGTACCCTCAACACCCCTACATCCCAGGGCTGTGGTATTAAATCAGTACCCTCAACACCCCTACATCCCAGGGCTGTGGTATTAAATCAGTACCCTCAACACCCCTACATCCCAGGGCTGTGGTATTAAATCAGTACCCTCAACACTCCTACATCCCAGGGCTGTGGTATTAAATCAGTACCCTCAACACCCCTACATCCCAGGGCTGTGGTATTAAATCAGTACCCTCAACACTCCTACATCCCAGGGCTGTGGTACTAAATCAGCACCCTCAACACTCCTACATCCCAGGGCTGTGGTACTAAATCAGCACCATCAACACCCCTACATCCCAGGGCTGTGGTACTAAATCAGCACCCTCAACACCCCTACATCCCAGGGCTGTGGTACTAAATCAGCACCCTCAACACTCCTACATCCCAGGGCTGTGGTATTAAATCAGTACCCTCAACACCCCTACATCCCAGGGCTGTGGTACTAAATCAGCACCATCAACACCCCTACATCCCAGGGCTGTGGTATTAAATCAGTACCCTCAACACCCCTACATCCCAGGGCTGTGGTATTAAATCAGTACCCTCAACACCCCTACATCCCAGGGCTGTGGTATTAAATCAGTACCCTCAACACCCCTACATCCCAGGGCTGTGGTATTAAATCAGTACCCTCAACACCCCTACATCCCAGGGCTGTGGTATTAAATCAGTACCCTCAACACCCCTACATCCCAGGGCTGTGGTATTAAATCAGTACCCTCAACACCTCTACATCTCAGGGCTGTGGATTTAAATCAGTACCCTCAACACCTCTACATCCCAGGGCTGTGGATTTAAATCAGTACCCTCAACACCTCTACATCCCAGGGCTGTGGTATTAAATCAGCACCCTCAACACCTCTACATCCCAGGGCTGTGGTATTAAATCAGTACCCTCAACACTCCTACATCCCAGGGCTGTGGTATTAAATCAGTACCCTCAACACCTCTACATCCCAGGGCTGTGGTATTAAATCAGTACCCTCAACACTCCTACATCCCAGGGCTGTGGTACTAAATCAGCACCCTCAACACTCCTACATCCCAGGGCTGTGGTATTAAATCAGTACCCTCAACACCCCTACATCCCAGGGCTGTGGTACTAAATCAGCACCCTCAACACTCCTACATCCCAGGTGTTACGTTCCCCAGTTTCTGTGTTCTGTTTTGTATTTGAGTGTGTGTTTCAGGAGATGGCTTCCTGAAGTACTCCCCAACCAGCTGATTGGTCAACCCCAGGCTAATTGGTGATTGGAGCTGACCCCGCCCCCTCGTCAAGAAGCAGCTGACACTAATCACCATTGCCACCTGAAGATAAAAGCCAGTGTTCTGCCCAGGAGAAGAGGAGAGATGAGAGTAGAGATTTGGAGATAAAAGATAGAATTGAATATTTTGGAGAGATCAAGAGAAATTAGAGATTGAGGGAGGGGAGAGGAGAGAGATGAGATAAGGAGTAGAGATTTGGAGATTGAGAGAGAGAAAATTTAGATTGTGATATAGTGTGGGTTGTGTATCAGAAAGTGTGGCATGTACTGTTGTTGTTGGTAGCAGTTTTTCTATGTCCTGTGTTTGTGAGTGTTTGTGAAATCATTAATATTTACTCTGTTTCATTTGTTCCCAGGGGGGAAGGAGAAGGCACTTTGGGAGTGCTTAGGCAAGAGGCCCGAGGGCATACATATACCCGTAGTATATTTACTGTCTAGGCACACTAGGTAAGACCTGGGCGGACCACCCCCTGTATTTTGGTTAGGGCACCAGGCGGTGTTAAGTTAGGTAAGTTAAGTGGGTAGGCAGGTTAGATAGGAGAGGGGGAACTTTGATATTTACTTTCTTTGCTTTGGTTCCATCCAGCCCCTTTTCCCCATATTACCGTGTAAGAAAATAAATTCTAGTAAACGGTAAATTCTGCTTTTGTGTCATCCTTACTCGCACCTACAGTCCATACCTCTTGCACTTCAGAGAGTTGAGTTGTAGCAGGGAGTTGCGTTCCCTCTTCTCAGAGGCGTGCGTAACATAATGGGGGCTCATCCGGGATTCCATTAAACCCACCGGACCCTGCTGCACTGAGCTCTCTGTGGTTAGTGATTGAGGTGTGATGGTAGGTTGTGAGTTTGGATGACTTGTTTAGTTTGTGTTTTCAGTAGATTGTTGTGTACAAGATGGCTGCCTCAGCCATCTCCAAGTTCATTGAAGCGCCCTCTATTGATTGTTTGGTGAGGTTTCGAAAAGTAGACCTTATAACTATAGCTGACCATTATGGATTTGTTATCCCTGAGAAAGCCCTAAAGGCTGAGCTTTTGGTGCTAGTCAGGGAGGGTTTAGTGAGAGAAAGAATTCTCTCATTGCAAGGAGAGGAGACGTGTAGACCTTCCGATGTCAAGTCGGAGGACAGGGCGGAGGAAGGGGTTGCTCGTACCCCCTTTACATTGCCTCGATTCGATCCTTTATCTTCTGCTTCAGGTCGTTCAGACGGGACCGCTAGGCTAAAGGTGAGGCTGGCCCGGTTAGAAATGGAGCAAAAAGATAAAGAGAGACAAATGCATTTTGATCTTGAAATTAGGAAAATAGAAGCCGACAAGGAGGTGAGGATCCGACAACTGGAGCTGGATGCTGGCTCCGGTACGACTCCAAAAGCTGCTCAGCATCAAGCCCACTTTGATGTAAGTAAAAATATAGCTTTAGTCCCTCCATTCCGAGAGTCGGAAGTTGATTCCTATTTCTCTGCGTTTGAGCGTGTGGCCGCTGCGCTACATTGGCCACTCGAGGTTTGGCCTCTCCTGTTACAATGTAAATTGTCTGGGAAAGCCCAGGAAGTAGTAGCTGCTCTCTCCCTGGAAGACAGTTTACACTATGATACAGTTAAAACTACTGTGTTGCGGGCTTATGAGTTGGTGCCTGAAGCTTATAGACAGCGCTTCAGGAACCACAAGAAACCCTCTCAGCGTACTTTTGTTGAGTTTGCTAGGGACAAAGAGTCTCTGTTTCATCGATGGTGTTCAGCCAGCAAAGCTAACACCTTTGCTGATATTCGGGAGTTGATGCTGTTGGAGGATTTTAAAAGCAACCTCCCTGATAGAATTGTAGTTCATTTAAATGAACAGAAAGTGGTGACATTGGCCCAGGCAGCAGTGTTGGCAGATGAGTATGCTTTGACACACAAGACTGTCTTTGGTGCACCTCGTTTTGAAGGTAGACTGACTACGTCATCAGTGCCTCATTCAGGTCGCTTTTCCTCTGACAAGCCTTTTCATGAGATCCGTGAATGTTTTTACTGTCACCAAAAGGGTCACGTGATTGCGGACTGCCCAGTTTTGAAAAATAAACCGAAACAGTCCCAGTCACCATCCCCAAAAAGGAAAAGTTTGGGTTTAGTCAAGTCTTTGGCTCGTCCGTTGGTCCGAGGTATTGATTCAGCATTTGAGAAACCGGATCCTGTTTATGCTCCGTTTATCTCTACCGGTTGTGTTTCCTTAACTGGAGAACAAGCTGATCAAAAGCCAATTAAAATCTTACGAGACACCGGGGCGGCGCAGTCAGTTATCATTACTGATGCTTTACCCTGGTCTCCTGAAACGTATTGTGGCTCACATGTTATATTACAGGGGATAGAGACAAAAACAGTACCTGTACCATTACACTGGGTCCACTTAGTGTCAGACTTGGTATCAGGACGTTTCCGTGTTGGTGTAGTGTCTACACTGCCAGTAAAAGGAGTCACATTGCTATTAGGGAATGATATTGCTGGTGGTAACGTTACTCCTGTGTTAGAGGTAGTAGACAACCCAGAAATCAAAATTGCAGATGAGAAATTGGTTCAAGCATTTCCACATGTTTTTCCTGCTTGTGTCTTAACGAGGGCACAATCTCGCAAGCTTGGAGATGTGGTGGATTTGGCTAGTTCCATTTTTGAGAATGTTGAAGTAGAAGACAATGCACCGAGTATTCCTTCTGCAAGTCCGACAGTTTTTACTCCTGTAAAAACTAAGGAAGGGGACTGCGAAATCGCACCCCAATTACATGACATTCTTTTGTCTGTCACCCCTGAGAAGGTGATTGAATGTCAAAAAGGAGACACCAGTCTTAGCAAGTGTTTTGCTTCGGTAATTTCCATTGAGGAAGCTAAAACTAGAGAGACTGCCTACTTTATAGAAGCAGGAGTTTTGATGCGTAAATGGGCAGCTCATGACACCGTTAATGACTGGAGTGAAGTGTGTCAAGTGGTTGTTCCTACACCGTTCCGACAGCAGGTGCTGTCACTCGCCCATGACCAGGCGTGGTCTGGACATTTGGGGATCACAAAGACTTATAACCGGGTCCTTCGTCTTTTTTCTGGCCAGGTTTGAAGTCTGACGTGGTCCAATTTTGTAAAACATGTCACGTATGTCAACTCACTGGGAAAGCGAATCAAACAGTTCCTAGAGCACCGCTCTACCCGATTCCTGTGGTGGGGGAACCGTTTGAAAGAGTGATAGTTGATTGTGTAGGTCCATTGCCGAAAACCAGGTCAGGTAACCAGTTCCTACTAACAATAATGTACAGATAGCCTATATGAAGGGCTCAGCGAATGTGGTTGCTGACGCTCTATCACGGGTTTACTAACTGGGGAAGCGTTGGTTTTTGTTATTACAAACTGTATGTTTGCAATTTTTGTGGTGGGCGTGTTACGTTCCCCAGTTTCTGTGTTCTGTTTTGTATTTGAGTGTGTGTTTCAGGAGATGGCTTCCTGAAGTACTCCCCAACCAGCTGATTGGTCAACCCCAGGCTAATTGGTGATTGGAGCTGACCCCGCCCCCTCGTCAAGAAGCAGCTGACACTAATCACCATTGCCACCTGAAGATAAAAGCCAGTGTTCTGCCCAGGAGAAGAGGAGAGATGAGAGTAGAGATTTGGAGATAAAAGATAGAATTGAATATTTTGGAGAGATCAAGAGAAATTAGAGATTGAGGGAGGGGAGAGGAGAGAGATGAGATAAGGAGTAGAGATTTGGAGATTGAGAGAGAGAAAATTTAGATTGTGATATAGTGTGGGTTGTGTATCAGAAAGTGTGGCATGTACTGTTGTTGTTGGTAGCAGTTTTTCTATGTCCTGTGTTTGTGAGTGTTTGTGAAATCATTAATATTTACTCTGTTTCATTTGTTCCCAGGGGGGAAGGAGAAGGCACTTTGGGAGTGCTTAGGCAAGAGGCCCGAGGGCATACATATACCCGTAGTATATTTACTGTCTAGGCACACTAGGTAAGACCTGGGCGGACCACCCCCTGTATTTTGGTTAGGGCACCAGGCGGTGTTAAGTTAGGTAAGTTAAGTGGGTAGGCAGGTTAGATAGGAGAGGGGGAACTTTGATATTTACTTTCTTTGCTTTGGTTCCATCCAGCCCCTTTTCCCCATATTACCGTGTAAGAAAATAAATTCTAGTAAACGGTAAATTCTGCTTTTGTGTCATCCTTACTCGCACCTACAGTCCATACCTCTTGCACTTCAGAGAGTTGAGTTGTAGCAGGGAGTTGCGTTCCCTCTTCTCAGAGGCGTGCGTAACACCAGGGCTGTGGTATTAAATCAGTACCCTCAACACCCCTACATCCCAGGGCTGTGGTATTAAATCAGTACCCTCAACACCCCTACATCCCAGGGCTGTGGTATTAAATCAGTACCCTCAACACCCCTACATCCCAGGGCTGTGGTATTAAATCAGTACCCTCAACACCCCTACATCCCAGGGCTGTGGTATTAAATCAGTACCCTCAACACCCCTACATCCCAGGGCTGTGGTATTAAATCAGTACCCTCAACACCTCTACATCTCAGGGCTGTGGATTTAAATCAGTACCCTCAACACCTCTACATCCCAGGGCTGTGGATTTAAATCAGTACCCTCAACACCTCTACATCCCAGGGCTGTGGTATTAAATCAGCACCCTCAACACCTCTACATCCCAGGGCTGTGATATTAAATCAGTACCCTCAACACTCCTACATCCCAGGGCTGTGGTATTAAATCAGTACCCTCAACACTCCTACATCCCAGGGCTGTGGTATTAAATCAGTACCCTCAACACCCCTACATCCCAGGGCTGTGGTACTAAATCAGCACCCTCAACACTCCTACATCCCAGGGCTGTGGTATTAAATCAGTACCCTCAACACCCCTACATCCCAGGGCTGTGGTATTAAATCAGTACCCTCAACACCCCTACATCCCAGGGCTGTGGTATTAAATCAGTACCCTCAACACCCCTACATCCCAGGGCTGTGGTATTAAATCAGTACCCTCAACACCCCTACATCCCAGGGCTGTGGTATTAAATCAGTACCCTCAACACCCCTACATCCCAGGGCTGTGGTATTAAATCAGTACCCTCAACACCTCTACATCTCAGGGCTGTGGATTTAAATCAGTACCCTCAACACCTCTACATCCCAGGGCTGTGGATTTAAATCAGTACCCTCAACACCTCTACATCCCAGGGCTGTGGTATTAAATCAGCACCCTCAACACCTCTACATCCCAGGGTTGTGATATTAAATCAGTACCCTCAACACTCCTACATCCCAGGGCTGTGGTATTAAATCAGTACCCTCAACACCTCTACATCCCAGGGCTGTGGTATTAAATCAGTACCCTCAACACTCCTACATCCCAGGGCTGTGGTACTAAATCAGCACCCTCAACACTCCTACATCCCAGGGCTGTGGTATTAAATCAGTACCCTCAACACCCCTACATCACAGGGCTGTGGTATTAAATCAGTACCCTCAACACCCCTACATCCCAGGGCTGTGGTATTAAATCAGTACCCTCAACACCCCTACATCCCAGGGCTGTGGTATTAAATCAGTACCCTCAACACCTCTACATCCCAGGGACGTGGATTTAAATCAGCACCCTCAACACCTCTACATCCCAGGGACGTGGATTTAAATCAGCACCCTCAACACCTCTACATCCCAGGGACGTGGATTTAAATCAGCACCCTCAACACCCCTACTTCCTGTGGCTGTGGTATTACATCAGCACCCTCAACACCCCTACATCCCAGGGCTGTGGTATTAAATCAGCACCCTCAACACCTCTACTTCCTGTGGCTGTGGTATTACATCAGCACCCTCAACACCCCTACTTCCTGTGGCTGTGTGTGAGTGGTATTTCAGGATACACTTTCTCCTGAGGTATGTCAGCAGTGTCATCTCTGGATCCGCATGCTTCTCTGTTATCTGGAGAGATAACATATATAGTATGTATATCATGTTATACATGTACACATATATCAAATATATACAGTACCAGTCAAATGTTTTGACACACCTACTCATTCAATGATTTGTCTTTATTGTTTATTATTTTCTACATTGTAGAATAATAGTGAGGGCATCAAAACTATGGAAAAAAAACACATATGGAATCATGAAGCAACCAAAAAAGTGTAGAACAAATCTGAATATATTTAACATTTTTGATTATTCGAAGTAGCCACCTTTTGCCTTGATGACAGCTTTGCACAGTCTTGGCATTCTCTCAACCAGCTTCATGAGGTAGTCACCTGGAATGCATTTCAATTAACAGGTGTGCCTAGTTAAAAGTTTAAAAAGGTTTAGCCAATCAGTTGTTTTTTGACAAGGTAGGGGTGGCATATTTGGTAAAAGACCAAGTCCATATTATATCAAGAACAGCTCAAATAAGCAAAGGGAAATGAAAGTCCATCATTACTTTAAGACATGAAGGTCAGTCAATCCGGAAAATTTCAAGAAAATGTCTTCAAGTGGAGTCGCAAAGACCATCAAGCGCTATGATGAAACTGGCTCTCATGAGGACCGCCACAGGAAGCAAAGACGAAGAGTTACCTCTGCTGCAGAGGATAAGTTCATTAGAGAGTTACCAGTCTCAGAAATTGCAGCCCAAATAAATTATTCACAGAGTTCAGGTAACAGACACATCTCAACATCAACCGTTCAGAGGAGACTGCATGAATCAGGCCTTCATGGTCAAATTGTTGCAAAGAAACCACTACTAAAGGACACCAATAAGAAGAAGAGACTTGCTTGGGTCAAGAAACACGAGCAATGGACATTAGAACGGTGGAAATCTGTCCCTTGGTCTGATGAATCCACTTTTGAGATTTTTGGTTTCCACCCGACGGTTCTTAGGTGAACGGATGATCTTTGCAAATGTGATTCCCACCATGAAGCATGGAGGAGTGACGGTGTTTTGATGGTGACACTGTCTGTGATATATTTAGAAATCAAGGCACACTTAACCAGCATGGCTACCACAGCATTCTGCAGCGATACGCCATCCCATCTGGTTTGCGCTTAGGCTGGCTGTGTAAGGGCTTTTTGACCAAGAAGGAGAGTGATGGAGTGCTGCATCAGATGACCTGGCCTCCACAATCACCCAACCTCAACCCAAATTAGATATGTTGGGATAAGTTGGACAACAGAGTGAACTTAAAGCAGCCAACAAGTGCTCAGCACATGTAGGAACTCCTTCAAGACTGTTGGAAAAGCATTCCAGGTGAAGCTGGTTGAGAGAATGCCAAGAGTGTGCAAAGCTGTCATCAAGGCAAAGGGTGGTTATTTTGAAGAATCTAAAATATATTTTGATTTGTTTAACACTTTTTGGGGTTACTACATGATTCCATATGTGTTATTTTATAGTTTTGATGCCTTCACTATTATTCTACAATGTAGAAAATAGTAAAGAATAAGGAAAACACCTTGAATGATTAGGTGTGTCCAAACTTTTAACTGGTACTGTATTTCCCCACATAATCATATACTCTGATCAGGTAATTTGTTCTTATGGCGATAAATTAGAGTAAAATTACTGAGAATGAAGAAGTATGATAATAAAAAATATTCCATAGTGTTATACATCTTTAGCCATTACATTTCAAATGCAACAATTATCAAATGTATAGATCTTTAAGCATAGTCTCAATAAAGTGTTAGCCTACCAGCCCATCTACCATTATGAGTGGCTTACTGACCAACTATTGATCAAGTTGACTTGAAAGAAAAGTAGTGAATCTTACCTTTTTTCCATTGACAAAGAAAACAAGTTCATCCGCGCTCATGTTGTGATCCGTCAGTTTATTCCTGTTAGTCTGCTCTCCGTAGGTCAGGTCGGACATGTTTAGGCTAGTGGTTTGCGCGCTCTACTGTTGTCAGTGAAGACTGCTACGTTATGGTGTGACAACGACTATATTCATTCAGTCACCCTGTATCACCCTGTATCACTCTCTCTCTCTCTCTCCTTTTGTCTTTCTCTCTGGCCCTTTTAAAGTTGAACTCCCTACGTCCGTCAGTCCCTGTTCCCTCTATATCTCTGTCTTTATGTGCTTAGACAAGAAGATATAAGCGTCATAAAAGGATAAAGTCTCCAACTTTGGACTGAATATGAGGACGCCATACAGTAAAATCATGTGTCACACGGGATGTGAGGCGGGAGTTGACATAAGACAAACACATGATAGCATGTTATTGATTATCGATTAGCCTTGTGGTCACGCATGGTGAGTAGTGTACTCATGTGGCTGTCTGTCTGTCACAGACGTTCCGTCCTGTTTTTCTTTTGGTGTTTCAGACCAGACACTTCTTAATAAACATTCACTAACACTAAAAAAAGAGCTAGGCTTGGCATGAGCCGTGTGAGACAGCTAGAAGTATGTAAAACACAGGAGAGATGCCAATTCTAAGATTAAGACATGGTGTATTCTTTAAAATAGATTAACTTGCAGACTTGTTTACGTGCTGCTGTGCGTTTTGTTGTTAACTTTACTACCTGACAACTTTTTAATTACCGTTTATTTTTAGTTTTCCCCTCACTCAACTTTTTTTCATTCAACCTTTTCACTCCGGACGCTTTATCTGGACATGGTTCGTCAGCACCTTCAACAGCCGAAGCTAAGTAGTAACATTAACATGATGTCTTCTAATTGCAGTCGCTGTACTCATAATATACAGGAGAACGATCGCCTTACGGCGAGGATAGCTGTGCTGCAAGCCCAGCTTCAGACGCAATCGTTAGGCAAGGGTCATTTCAGTGTAGGAAAGGAAGAAACAGCGTCTGTGCCACCAGTAAGTACAGATAGTAGTATAAATCCCCTCGCACAGTCCCCGCAGCCGGACAACTTTCTCATGGCTTCTGGAGGGAAATGCTGTAGGAATGCTCAACCGGTGTCGCTCATTCAGCAGACAGAAACTTTCAACCGGTTCTCCCTACTAAGCAGTGAGCCAGAGGCCGAGCCTTCTCTGGTCTCTCCTCCACCCGTTACCGGGTCTGACCAGACCGGACACGTCGCGTGCGCGAGCGTCGCAAAATAAATGTAGAAGTCATTATTCAATTATTGCAGATGCCAACGAGCGTCTGCTATTTCTGATGCAGATCGCGCTGCAAGTCCTGCCTCTCCCAT
This sequence comes from Salvelinus namaycush, assembly GCF_016432855.1. Lineage (NCBI taxonomy): Eukaryota > Metazoa > Chordata > Actinopteri > Salmoniformes > Salmonidae > Salvelinus > Salvelinus namaycush. The sequence continues at coordinate 4,404,601 of NC_052321.1, forward strand.
CTCCTCATTGGTTTATAGAAGCAGGTACCCACGTCTCCTCATTGGTTTATAGAAGCAGGTACCCACGTCTCCTCATTGGTTATACCCACATGGGTGATTGAAAGACCAACAGTTTTGCAGGTCATCTGGTAATACTATGAAAGTGTAGATGCCAATCACCATATAAATTCAAAGATGAAAAAGCCTGGATGGAGGAGAGATGACTAGAAACGATTCGGTTGGCCGGTTTATGTGTGGATTAATTGTCCGAGTAGAGGACCTTGTGTATTTCAGGTAAAATAACAACTCAATGTTTATATCCCAGGACAAATTAGCTAGCAACAGCAAGCTAACTAGCTAAATTGCCATACATGTTTAATGCTTTTCAACCTGTCCCCAAAAGAATGTCATTGTTTCAGAGTTTGTTTTGATATTTTAACCTGCATGTCGTGATCGCGTTTGGTGGGGGGGGCAAAATACACGCACGATGGCCAGGCGCGCAGCCGGTTTGGGTTTTAGATTTAAAAGAAATCATCCAGTGATCATACACTGTTTACCAGGGGGCAGGGCTACCGATGTTAAGGCTAATCTGAAGATGGTGCTGGCTAAAGCTAAAACTGGCGAGTATAGGGTTATTGTTATCAACGTCGGCACCAATGATGTTAGGATGAAACAGTCAGAGGTCACCAAGCGCAACATAGCTTCAGAAAGGTGTGTTGGCATCGAGCAATTGTCTCTGGCCCCTTCCAAGTTAGGGGGAGTGATGAGCTCTACAGCAGAGTCTCACAACCCAATCGCTGGTTGAAAACTGTTTTCTGCCCCTCCCAAAATATAGAATTTGTAGATAATTGGCCCTCTTTCTGGGACTCACCCACAAACAGGACCAAGCCTGGCCTGTTGAGGAGTGACAGACTCCATCCTAGCTGGAGGCGTGCTCTCATCTTATCTACCAACATAGACAGGGCTCTAATTCCTCTAGCTCCACAATGAAATCGGGTGCAGGCCAGGTAGCAGGCTGTTAGCCAGCCTACCAGCTTAGTGGAGTCTGCCACTAGCACAGTCAGTGTAGTCAGCTCAGCTATCCCCATTGAGACCGTGTCTGTGCCTCGACCTAGGTTGGGCAAAACTAAACATGGCGGTGTTCGCTTTAGCAATCTCACTGGAATAAAGACCTCCTCCATTCCTGCCATTATTGAAAGAGATTGTGATGTCTCACATCTCAAAATAGGGCTACTTAATGTTAGATCCCTCACTTCCAAGGCAGTTATAGTCAATTAACTAATCACTGATCATAATCTTGATGTGATTGGCCTGACTGAAACATGCTTTAAGCCTGATGAATTTACTGTGTTAAATGAGACCTCACCTCCTGGTTACACTAGTGACCATATCCCCCGAGCATCCCGCAAAGGCGGAGGTGTTGCTAACATTTACGATAGCAAATTTCAATTTACCAAAGAAAAACAATGTTTTCGTCTTTTGAGCTTCTAGTCATGAAATCTATGCAGCCTACTCAATCACTTTTTATAGCTACTGTTTACAGGCCTCCTGGGCCATATACAGCGTTCCTCTCTGAGTTCCCTGAATTCCTATCGGACCTTGTAGTCATAGCAGATAATATTCTACTTTTTGGTGACTTTAATATTCACATGTAAAAGTCCACAGACCCACTCCAAAAGGCTTTCGGAGCCATCATCGACTCAGTGGGTTTTGTCCAACATGTCTCCGGACCTACTCACTGCCACAGTCATACTCTGGACCTAGTTTTGTCCCATGGAATAAATGCTGTGGTTAATGTTTTTCCTCATAATCCTGGACTATCGGACCACCATTTTATTACGTTTGCAATCACAACAAATAATCTGCTCAGACCCCAACCAAGGATCATCAAAAGTCGTGCAATTAATTCTCAGACAACCCAAATATTCCTTGATGCCCTTCCAGACTCCCTCTGCCTACCCAAGAACGTCAGAGGACAAAGATCTGTTAACCACCTAACTGAGGAACTCAATTTAACCTTGCGCAATACCCTAGATGCAGTCGCACGCCTAAAAACTAAAAACATTTGTCATAAGAAACTAGCTCCCTGGTACACAGAAAATACCCGAGCTCTGAAGCAAGCTTCCAGAAAACTGGAACAGAAATGGTGCCACACCAAACTGGAAGTCTTCCGACTAGCTTGGAAAGACAGTACCGTGCAGTATCGAAGAGCCCTCACTGCTGCTCCATCATCCTATTTTTCCAACTTAATTGAGGAAAATAAGAACAATCCAAAATGTATTTTTGATACTGTCGCAAAGCTAACTAAAAAGCAGCATTCCCAAGAGAGGATGGCTTTCACTTCAGCAGTAATAAATTAATGAACTTCTTTGAGGAAAAGATCATGATCATTAGAAAGCAAATGAAGGACTCCTCTTTAAATCTGCGTATTCCTCCAAAGCTCAGTTGTCCTGAGTCTGCACAAATCTGCCAGGACCTAGGATCAAGGGAGACACTCAACTCTATCTCTTGACACAATGATGAAAATAATCATGGCTTCTAAACCTTCACGCTGCATAATGGACCCTATTCCAACTAAACTACTGAAAGAGCTGCTTCCTGTGCTTGGCCCTCCTATGTTGAACATAATAAACGGCTCTCTATTCACCGGATGTGTACCAAAATCACTAAAAGTGGCAGTAATAAAGCCTCTCTTGAAAAAGCCAAACCTTGACCCAGAAAATATTAAAAACTATCGGGCCTATATCGAATCTCCCATTCCTCTCAAAAAAAATTGAAAAAGCTGTTGCACAGCAACTTACTGCCTTCCTGAAGACAAACAATGTATACGAAATGCTTCAGTCTGGTTTTAGACCCCATCATAGCACTGAGACTGCACTTGTGAAGGTGGTAAATTACCTTTTAATGGCGTTAGACTGAGGCTCTGCATCTGTCCTCGTGCTCCTAGACCTTAGTGCTGCTTTTGATACCATCGATCACCACATTCTTTTGGAAAGATTGGAAACCCAAATTGGTCTACATGGACAAGTTCTGGCCTGGTTTAGATCTTATCTGTCGGAAAGATATCAGTTTGTCTCTGTGGATGGTCTGTCCTCTGACAAATCAACTGTAAATGTCGGTGTTCCTCAAGGTTCCATTTTAGGACCACTATTGTTTTCACTATATATTTACCTCTTGGGGATGTCATTCGAAAACAAAATGTTATCTTTCACTGCTATGCAGATGACACACAGCTATACATTTCGATGAAACATGGTGAAGCCCCAAAATTGCCCTCGCTGGAAGCCTGTGTTTCAGACATAAGGAAGTGGATGGCTGCAAACTTTCTACTTTTAAACTTAGACAAAACAGAGATACTAGTTCTTGGTCCCAAGAAACAAAGAGATCTTCTGTTGAATCTGACAATCTTGATGGTTGTACAGTCGTCTCAAATAAAACTGTGAAGGACCTCGGTGTTACTCTGGACCCTGATCTCTCTTTTGGCGAACATGTCAAGACTGTTTTAAGGACAGCTTTTTTCCATCTACATAACATTGTAAAAATCAGGAACTTTCTCTCCAAAAATTATGCAGAAAAATTAATCCATGCTTTTGTCACTTAGGTTAGACTACTGCAATGCTCTACTTTCCGGCTACCCGGATAAAGCACTAAATAAACTTCAGTTGGTGATAAATACGGCTGCTAGAACCAAAATATTTGATCACATTACTCCAGTGCTAGCCTCCCTACACTGGCTTCCTGTTAAGGCAAGGGCTGTTTTCAAGGTTTTACTGCTAACCTACAAAGCATTACATGGGCTTGCTCCTACCGATCTTTCCAAGTTGGTCCTGCCGTACATACCTACACGTACGCTACGGTCACAAGACGCAGGCCTCCTATTTGTCCCTAGAATTTCTAAGCAAATAGCTGGAGGCAGGGCTTTGTCCTATAGAGCTCCATTTTTATGGAATGGTCTGCCTACCCATGTGAGAGACGCAGACACGGTCTCAACCTTTTAAGTCTTTATTGAAGACTCATCTCTTCAGTAGGTCCTATGATTGAGTGTAGTCTGGCCCAGGAGTGTGAAGCTAAACGGAAAGGCTCTGGAGCAACGAACCGCCCTTGCTGTCTCTGCCTGGCCGGTTCCCCTCTCTCCACTGGGATTCTCTGCCTCTAACCCTATTACGGGGGCTGAGTCACTGGCTTACTGGTGCTCTTTCATGCCATCCCTAGGAGGGGTGCGTCACTTGAGTGGGTTGAGTCACTGATGTGGTCTTCCTGTCTTGGGTTGTGCCGTGGCGGAGATCTTTGTGGGCTATACAAGGCCTTGTCTCAGGATGGTAAGTTGGTGGTTGAAGATATCCCTCTAGTGGTGTGGGGGCTGTACTTTGGCAAAGTGGGTGGGGTTATATCCTGCCTGTTTGGCTCTGTCCGGGGGTATCATCGGATGGGGCCACAGTGTCTCCTGACCCCTCCTGTCTCAGCCTCCAGTAGTTTATGTGTCGGGGGGCTAGGGTCAGTCTGTTATATCTGGAGTATTTCTCCTGTCTTATCCGGTCTCCTGTGTGAATTTAAGTATGCTCTCTCTAATTCTCTCCTTCTCTCTTTCTTTCTCTCTCTCGGAGGACCTGAGCCCTAGGACCATGCCTCAGGACTACCTGGCATGATGACTCCTTGCTGTCCCCAGTTCACCTGGCCGTGCTGCTGCTCCAGTTTCAACTGTTCTGCCTGCGACTATGGAACCCTGACCTGTTCACCGGACGTGCTACCTGTCCCAGACCTGCTGTTTTGAACTCTCTAGAGACAGCAGGAGCGGTAGAGATACTCTTAATGATCGGCTATGAAAAGCCAACTGAAATTTACCCCTGAGGTGCTGACCTGTTGCACCCTCGACAACCACTGTGATTATTATTTGACCTTGCTGGTCATTTATGAACATTTGAACATCTTGGTTATGTTATAATCTCCACCTGGCACAGCCAGAAGAGGACTGGCCACCCCCCATAGCCTGGTTCCTCTCTAGGTTTCTTCCTAGGTTCTGGCCTTTCTAGGGAGTTTTTCCTAGCCACCCGTGCTTCTACACCTGCATTGCTTGCTGTTTGGGGTTTTAGGCTGGGTTTCTGTACAGCACTTTGAGATATCAGCTGATGTAAGAAGGGCTTTACAAATTTGATTTGATTTGATTTGAATGAATGAATGAATCATATGCCAAAAGAGAGTGAGAGTCAGAGATGACAGAACAGACAGTGTGATTGTTTTATAGTTTTATTGAATAGATTTGTAGTTTGTATAAAGAGTTATGTTTCTTGAATACAAAACATGTATTTAAACAGATAATCCTGCAGCAACAGAAAATCTGATTTATTGTGCGGCTTATAATTAATGGATATTTTGATAGGGGTTGGTATATTTTTAGTTAGGGGAAATCAAATCAAATTACCAACTTAATCTTTTTAAACCTTGAATAAACTGCAAGTTTGCATTTCCTGCAACAACAGAGTAATCAAAATAAGATTTAATTTACTTGAGTTCCTTCTCATGCAATGCAAATTCACATGTTACTCATAGACAGAGCTCTAGGATCAGCTTTAACTTCCACAAATCCTAATTTATTCCAAGACACAGATCTAGGATCAGGGGCCATATCCAGAAAGGATCTCAGAGTAGGAGTGCGGATCTAGGATCAGGTTTGCCATTTAAATCTTAAATGAATGAGACTATATGGACAGATCCTAGAACAGCACTTATACTCTGAGATGCTTTGTGGATATGGGCTCATTTTACATTCCTCAAATCCTTTAATAGCCATATAGAGTATAGCTCTGACTGTTACCATTTAGAGGAGATGAAGCAACAAACCGAAAGCAAAAAGCTTTAGAATGTCCCGCCAGCCTTCCGAGGTATTAAAGTGCGTACGGTCAATGTTAGTTTATGACTGTTGTGGTCGATTTAAAGTCAGTTCCATTTCAACTGTATTGCCGTTGGTTGCAAACAGCAGTATATAATCGAATGAATTGGGTTTGGTGTACTGTAGAATCGTCGGCTCTACGCTGTTGTCCAAGTCCTCCTGTATCATATCAAATTGGATTTCTCATATGCTTCATAAACATCAGGTGTAGACTAACAATGAAATGCTGACTGACAGAGCCTTACCAACAAAAGCAGAGAGAAAAATAGAACATTATTAATGATTAACTTAACTATATACACTGGGTGCCAGTACCGAGTCGATGTGCAGGGGTCCGAGGTAATTGAGGTATATCTACATTTAGGTACATTTAGGTAGGGGTAAAGTGACTAGGCAACAGGATAGATAATAGACAGTAGCAGCAGCGCATGTGATGAATCATTTAAAGTTAGTGCAAAACGTGTCAATACAGAGTGTCCAGGTAGCTACAGTGCATTCAGTATTCAGACCCGTTTACTGTTTACACATTTTGTTACGTAACAGCCTTATTGTAAAATGAATTAAATAAAACATTTTCCTCATCAATCAACACATAATACCCCACAATGAAAAAGGTTAAAACAGGTTTTTAGAACATTTTGCAAATGTATTAAAAGTAAAAACTGAAATACCTTATTTAGATAAATATTTAGACCCTTTGCTATGAGACTCTAAATTGAGGTCAGGTGCATCCTGTTTACATTGATCATACTTGAGATGTTTCTACAACTTGATTGGAGTCCACCTGTGGTAAATTCAACTGATTGGAACATGATTTGGAAAGGCACACACCTGTATATACGGTCCCACAGTTGACAGTACATGTCAGAGTAAAAACCAAGCCATGACGTTGAAAGAATTGTCCGTAGAGCTCCGAGACAGGATTGTGTCGAGGCACAGATCTGGGGAAGGGTACTAAAAAAAAATGGCTGCAGCATTGAAGGTCCCCAAGAACACAGTGGGCTTCATCATTCTTAAATCCCTACGGTGAAGAATGGAGGTGGCAGCATCATGCTGTGGGGATGTTTTTCAGCGGAAGGGAGACTAGTCAGGATCGAGGGAAAGATGAACGGATCAAAGTAGAGAAAGATCCTTGATGAAAACCTATATACAGGTAATGAGTGGAGAACAGGAGGGCTTCTTAAAGAAAAACGAACAGGTCTGTGAGAGCCGGAATTGTTACTGGTTGTGTAACAGATGTATAATGTACTTTCCATGCGTTGTGTTTTCTCAAAATAAATCACTTCGGCCAGTGGTCCCAGTTGAGCATCATTTATTTCTGCTGTTAAATGGGAAACAGCACGTTAGTTGTGCAGGGCTTAACAGTATTGATGGCTGTCGATGGCAAAATCCCTTGCATCACATTTTCCTACTGGGCGAACAAAATACAAAAATACAATACAAAATATAACATGTGTAAATACCTGTTGTTAAATGAGAAACAGCACGTTAGTTGTGCAGGGCTTAACAGTGTTGATGGCTGTCGATGGCAAAATCTGTAGCATGAAGACAACTGTGTTAGCAGTGGCTTATGTGACCATGACATCGGTGTATGCTAGCTAACACACTTATTTACAGCAATCATATGCCAAAGCACATCCCAGAAAGCCCGTCAATCCCTAACAGGTACCATATACCCACACATGTATAAATCAGTAACGTACAGCAAACTTGTACACATTGTAAAATAGAAAACAGTATTCAGAACGTGACCTACCCCTTGCATCACATTTTCCTACTGGGAAGACCTGACGTTCGCGATCTCCCCCTATCTGCAAATGGGGCCAATCACAACACACCTTATTGTCATCAGAGTTGAACTAACCAATAAGAATGCTTGAACATTAAATACACATTTCTTTAGAGGCAAGTGGAAACATAACCAACCCTGTTACAGTTGGTAGGTGATCAAATACTTAGTATGTCATGCAATAAAATGCAAATTAATTACTTAAAAATCATACAATGTGATTTTCTGGATTTTTGTTTTAGATTCCGTCTCTCACAGTTGAAGTGTACCTATGATAAAAATGACAGACCTCTACATGCTTTGTAAGTAGGAAAACCTGCAAAATCGGCAGTGTGTCAAATACTTGTTCTCCCCACTGTATGTCACTCCCTTTGGTTCCTTCCCCAGGCGCTATTGTTTCAGTTTCATGTCTGTGTGCTGTTCGTCTTTTATTGTTTTGAATTATGTTTCGTTCATTTATTAAATGATTCACTCTAAACTTGCGTCCTGACTCCCAGCGTTACAAGAATAAGGCTGTAACAAAATGTGGAAAAAGTGAAGGGGACTTTATACTTTCTGAATGTACTGTATTTGGTTAACTATTTAGAAATCTTGGGGGTAGAAGCTGTTCAGGGTACTGTTGGTTCCAGACTTGGTGCATTGGTGAGAGAGAACAATCAATGACATCAGAGAGAACAGTCAATGACATCAGAGAGAACAGTCAATGACATCAGAGAGAACAGTCAATGACATCAGAGAGAACAGTCAATGGCATCAGAGAGAACAGTCAATGACTTTGATAGCTGGAGTCTTTAAACATTTTTTAGAGCTTTCCTCTAAAACCACCTGGTATAGAGGTCCTGGATGGCAGGAAGCTTAGCCCCAGTGATGTACTGGGCCTACACACTACCTTTTGTAGCGCCATGTGGTGAAATGCCAAGCGGTAGCCATAACAAGTGGTGATACAGCCAGACAAGATGCTCTTAATCGTGTAGCTGTAGAATTGTACATATGATTTGTGCCAGAAATGTTACCAGTCAACCATGGCTCTGCACACTGTCTATGTAATGAGTAAACTTACGTTGACATTCTCGTCAGTGTTCCCTTTGGTCTTTACTCCGTTGGTCATTCAGCAGCCGTTTTCCTTCCCCCTGCCACAACAATCCCCCCGGTGGTGGACACACACACACACACACACACACACACACCACAGATTGGAGAAGAAATGATGGAAAAAGCAGAAGAAAGAGGAAGACGATGATCCTTATTCATCCTCAGGATGCTGCATGACACTCAGGGTGTGTTTGTGTGGTCTTACTTTGGTGAACGTCTTGTACCCCTCCAGAATTGGTCTGTAACCAGTACAGCGACACAGGTTCCCTGTGGGGACAACAACAGTACAACATTACCTGGCTCAAACCTGTCATTGGTGTGTGTTTCAAATGGGTCGAAATGTCTAAATGTCTAAATGTACAATGTACACTGACTTGACCCAGGAGTTGCACTGGAAACAATAACTCGACCCAGGAGTGGTACTGGAAACAATAACTCGACCCAGGAGTCGTACTGGAAACAATTACTCGACCCAGGAGTGGTACTGGAAACAATTACTCGACCCAGGAGTGGTACTGGAAACAATAACTCGACCCAGGAGTGGTACTGGAAACAATAACTCGACCCAGGAGTTGCACTGGAAACAATTACTCGACCCAGGAGTGGTACTGGAAACAATTACTCGACCCAGGAGTGGTACTGGAAACAATGACTCGACCCAGGAGTGGTACTGGAAACAATTACTCGACCCAGGAGTGGTACTGGAAACAATAACTCGACCCAGGAGTGGTACTGGAAACAATGACTCGACCCAGGAGTGGTACTGGAAACAATGACTCGACCCAGGAGTGGTACTGGAAACAATAACTCGACCCAGGAGTGGTACTGGAAACAATAACTCGACCCAGGAGTCGTACTGGAAACAATTACTCGACCCAGGAGTGGTACTGGAAACAATGACTCGACCCAGGAGTGGTACTGGAAACAATTACTCGACCCAGGAGTGGTACTGGAAACAATGACTCGACCCAGGAGTGGTACTGGAAACAATTACTCGACCCAGGAGTGGTACTGGAAACAATTACTCGACCCAGGAGTGGTACTGGAAACAATTACTCGACCCAGGAGTCGTACTGGAAACAATGACTCGACCCAGGAGTCGTACTGGAAACAATTACTCGACCCAGGAGTGGTACTGGAAACAATGACTCGACCCAGGAGTGGTACTGGAAACAATGACTCGACCCAGGAGTGGTACTGGAAACAATGACTCGACCCAGGAGTGGTACTGGAAACAATGACTCGACCCAGGAGTGGTACTGGAAACAATAACTCGACCCAGGAGTGGTACTGGAAACAATTACTCGACCCAGGAGTGGTACTGGAAACAATTACTCGACCCAGGAGTGGTACTGGAAACAATGACTCGACCCAGGAGTGGTACTGGAAACAATTACTCGACCCAGGAGTGGTACTGGAAACAATTACTCGACCCAGGAGTGGTACTGGAAACAATGACTCGACCCAGGAGTGGTACTGGAAACAATAACTCGACCCAGGAGTGGTACTGGAAACAATTACTCGACCCAGGAGTGGTACTGGAAACAATGACTCGACCCAGGAGTGGTACTGGAAACAATAACTCGACCCAGGAGTGGTACTGGAAACAATAACTCGACCCAGGAGTCGTACTGGAAACAATTACTCGACCCAGGAGTGGTACTGGAAACAATGACTCGACCCAGGAGTGGTACTGGAAACAATGACTCGACCCAGGAGTGGTACTGGAAACAATGACTCGACCCAGGAGTCGTACTGGAAACAATTACTCGACCCAGGAGTGGTACTGGAAACAATTACTCGACCCAGGAGTGGTACTGGAAACAATGACTCGACCCAGGAGTGGTACTGGAAACAATTACTCGACCCAGGAGTTGTACTGGAAACAATGACTCGACCCAGGAGTTGTTCCTGTCAGTTGTGTGTTGATTACTCCTGCATCAGCCGAGCTGCTCTTTCCTGGATGTGTTTATTTATTTAATTATATTATTCAATTTAAAATAAAATAAAATTGGGAGGGGGGGGGGGGGGTGGATCAGCTTATTACTGCGGAAAGAATGTTAATGAGTTCTATTCTCATAGCTTCTACAGATTATAAATTAAAAATATATTTGTTTGCTAAAATAATTATTATATTATTGATTGATTGACTATGGCTTTTCAAATCACCCAGTATTGCTATCTGCAGCGTTAGCTCTAGGCAAATGTGGCAATTCTTCAGCCATTCCTGGACCAAAAACGAGCTATATATGGACAATACCAATCCGTTATTTTACCAGGTAAGTTGACTGAGAACACGTTCTCATTTGCAGCAACGACCTGGGGAATAGTTACAGGGGAGAGGAGGGGGATGAATGAGCCAATTGTAAAACTGGGGATTATTAGGTGACCATGATGGTTGAGGGACAGATTGGGAATTTAGCCAGGACACCGGGGTTAACACCCCTACTCTTACAATAAGTGCCATGGGATCTTTAATGACCTCAGAGAGTCAGGACACCCATTTAACGTCCCATCCGAAAGACAGCACCCTACACAGAGCAGTGTCCCCAATCACTGCCCTGGGGCATTGGGATCTTTGTTTAGACCAGAGGAAAGAGTGCCTCCTACTGGCCCTCCAACACCACTTCCAGCAGCATCTGGTCTCCCATCCAGGGACTGACCAGGACCAACGCTGCTTAGCTTCAGAAGCAAGCCAGCAGTGGTATGCAGTGTGATATGCTGCTGGCTAAATGATCTAATGACTCTGCCTCCTCACAGCAGAATCTGCAGAGCTGGGAAGATTGTATCCCCCATATATATAACATTCTATTGGTTTCAAGAATTTTGTATAGTAATTTAAATTGAAAAATTTGAAGTTTTGAATCCGGCGTTGTTTTGCGTATCAATTCATAAACCATGTGCCATGGAATGGGTACATCGAAAATCTCTTCCCAACTATTTTGCAATCTATATGGCACAGCTGTCAGTTTTTTGGTCCTTAAATTAAATTGGTATATGTTTTTATTTATCACACTTTTCTTTAATCATTTATGTTCTTTAATACAGGGCCGACATACAAGTTCCTTACTTTTTTCCCCTTCTACTTGCCTCTGTCACATCCTGACCTTAGTTCCTTTTTTATGTCTCTATTTTGGTTTGGTCAGGGCGTGAGTTGGGGTGGGCATTCTATGTTTTGTTCTATGTTTTCGGTTTCTATGTGTTTGGCCTGGTATGGTTCCCAATCAGAGGCAGCTGTCTATCGTTGTCTCTGATTGAGAACCATACTTAGGTAGCCTGTTCCCACCTGGTGTTTGTGGGTAGTTGTTTCCTGTTTTGTGTTGTGTCACCTTTCAGGACTGTTTCGATTTTCGTTTCTTTCATTCACTTTGTTATTTTGTATTTTCGTGTTCAGTTGTAATAAATTAACATGCTGCGTTTTGGTCCGATCTATCCTGTTCATCAGATGAAGGAGATCGTTACAGCCTCTTCCATTTTTGTGGCAATGCTGCAATTAATTAGTTGTAATTTTGGGTAGAGCAGACATTTCCATATGTCTGTGTTAGCTGTATGTGTGACATAACTCCACCAGTCCTATTTATGATATCATTCACAAAAATTATACCTTTTTAAAAAATGTATTCAAAAAATACATCATTTTTTTCAATTAGTATACTTGAGTTTGTCACGTCCTGACCATAGTGCTTATGTGTTTTGCTTGTTTTAGTGTTGGTCAGGACGTGAGCTGGGTGGGCATTCTATGTTGTGTGTCTAGTTTGTCTGTTTCTGTGTTCGGCCTAATATGGTTCTCAATCAGAGGCAGCTGTCAATCGTTGTCCCTGATTGAGAATCATATATAGGTGGCTTGTTTTGTGTTGGGGATTGTGGGTGGTTCTTTCCTGTCTCTGTGTTTTGTCTGCACCAGCTAGGACTGTGACGGTTAGTTCGTTTGTTATTTTGTATAGTGTCTTGTCTTCGTGTATATTAAATCATGGAAACTTACCACGCTGCACATTGGTCCTCCGATCCTTCTCGCCTCTCTCTTTTAATTTTGTCTGGCTTGCCGTTCCAAATAAAATTGAATATTTTTTGTTCATATAATTTAAAAAGCAGATCACTAGGTGTAGGCAAAACCATAGGCAAATAGGTCAACTGTGATATGACTAAAGAGTTAATCAGGGTGATTTTTCCACAAATAGACAGGTATTTTCCTTTCCATGCTAGCAAAATCTTATCTATTTTTGCTAACTTTCTATAAAAATTTATTGGAGTGAGATCTTTTCTTTCTTTTGGAATTTGTATACCGAGTATGTCCACATCTCCGTCAGACCATTTAATTGGTAAACTACATGGTAATGTAAAATTTGCATTTTTTTTGTGATCCAATATGTAATATCATTAGAATTTGTTTTTAATCCAGAGAGAATAGCAAAAGTATCTAGATCCTCTATGAGGCCGTGGAGAGATTCTAATTGTGGTTTTAAAAGAAAACATGAATCATCAGCGTACAATGACACCTTAGTTTTTAAGCCACGGATTTCTAATCCCTTAATATTATTGTTTGATCTAATCTTAACAGCTAACATTTCGATGGCAATAATAAATAGATATGCCGATAGTGGACAACCTTGTTTTACTCCTCTAGATAGTTTAAAACTTTCTGAGATGTAGCCATTATTTACTATTTGACACCTAGGGTTACTATACATAATTTTAACCCATTTTATAAGAGATTCCCCAAAATTGAAATATTCTAGGCATTTATATATAAACTCCAGTCGTACTTTATCAAAAGCCTTTTCAAAATCAGCTATGAAAACCAGGCCTGGTGTCCCTGAAATGTCATAGTATTCTATTGTTTCCAGTACTTTTCTTATATTATCTCCAATACAGTATATCGTCCATGTAAAAAACCTGTCTGATTAGGATGAATAATATCTGACTATACTTTTTTAATTCTATCCGCCAATCATTTTGCTAGGATTTTTTTTATCACAACAATGAAGTGTAAGAGGTCTCCAATTTTTTAAATGGACTGGATCTTTATATATACCACTTGGGTCCTGTTTCAGTAATAATGATATCAGACCTTCTTGTTGCGTGTCTGATAATCTACCATTTATATAGGAGTGGTTAAAACATGCTAATAATGGTCCTCTGAGTATATCAAAAAAAGTTTTGTATACTTCCACTGGTATGCCATCCAGCCCTGAAGTTTTCCCAGACTTAAAGGCCCCAATTGCATCAAGAAGTTCCTCCTCTGTAATTTGGCCTTCACACAAAAGTCTTTCTGTACAGATGTTAATTTTACATTATTATTAGGGAAAAAAATCTATACAATTATTATTCAACCTTTAATTTATAATACGGGTGATACGTCCCCCCAGGGGCCACAACTGTGATGGACCGATATTTACATTAATCTACCTCTCTGACAAATTTGGTGCTTTTATCACGAAATGAGCATTAGTTATGGAAATGTCATTTTAGCTCTGTGTATACAGAAAGGACGGTGACATAACAGTCCATGTTATTCATTAAGTTATGTTCAAACTTTTGGAACAACCAATCCTCTGGCTTCTCTCCAAAACCATTCTCTCTCTAGCCCTGCAGACCAGCCCTGTAGACCAGCTAGAAATGTCATATCTCACTGTAAACCAGCTGGAAAGGTAATATCTCTCTGTAGACCAGCTAGAATGGTCATATCTCACTGTAGACCAGCTAGAAAGGTCATATATCACTGTAGACCAGCTCTGTAAACCAGCTCTATAGACCGGCTAGAAGGGTCATATCTCACCATTTCCGTCATGCTTCGTTGAACATTGTGAAATATTGTCTCTACTGTCTATTCAGAACAATTCGCCAACTGTCCAAAGTTCTGCCCCCATAAAGCCCCAGAGAGAGTGAAAGGTCCTACAAGACAAACAACTGAAAGCACAGAACATTCAGAGCAGGCATGGCACAATGGAGCATTTTCCCCCTCAATATTTTAAGTGAATAAATGAAATACATGTAATTTAATCAGGTGTGTGTGTGAATAGCAGAGGTTAGATTTTTTTGGGGGTCCCGCACTACAGACTATATGGGTCTGTTAATACAGGACTAGTAAAGACCCAGTGATACAGACTATATGGGTCTGTTAATACAGGACTAGTAAAGGCCTACTTTTGTGAAGGAAAAAATAAATTATATATTTTTTTATTCTGATTTTTCAGGGATTGCTGCTGCACCCTCAACACCCCTACTTACTGGGCTATGGTATTAAATCAGCATCCCTACTTGATACTGTTACTGTTCTCGTATACAAAACATTTGTATTTAAATAAGTCTCCGGATATTAATTTGATCAGTTTCTCACAGCAGGAAAATTATTCTGCAGCAACAGGATATCTGATTTATTGTGTGGATTATAATTAATGGACCTTTTTGTAGAGGTTGGTACATTTTATTTAGGGCAAATCAAATCTGACATTTCTTAAGGGAAATTACAAACTTAAGAAGCCTTTTAAAACCTTTGTCATGTTCGTCGTAATAATTATCGGACCAAGCTGCAGCGCGAAATGGTTTCCACATATTATTTATTAGAAACGCACAAAACAACAAAGAAAGAACGAAACAAACAACGAACTGTAACAAAGAGGTGTAACATACACTAACAATATCCCACAAAACACAGGTGGAAAAAATTATACTTAAGTATGATCCCCAATTAGAGACAACGATAGCCAGCTGCCTCTAATTGGGAATCATACCAAACACCAACATAGAAAAACTAAACTAGAACCCCACATAGAAAATATAAACTAGAATACCCCCCAGGGCGTGACAACCTCGAATAAACTACAATGTTGCATTTCCCGCTGACAATTCCTGCAACAACAGTGATCAAATTAAGATTTTATTCATATTGAAAAAAAAAATGTGTGGTGTAGATCAGTACACCAGTCAGTATCTGGTGTGACCCCCTCATGCAGCACAACACATCTCCTTCACATAGAGTTAATCAGGATGTTGCTTGTGGCCTGTGGAACGTTGTCCCATTCCTCTTCAATGGCTGTGTGCGAAGTTGCTGGATATTGGAGGGAACTGGAAAGCTCTGTCGTACACGTTGATTCAGAGCATCCCAAACATGCTCAATGGGTGACTTGTCTGGTGAGTATGCAAGCCATGGCAGAAATGGGACATGTTCAGCTTCCAGGAATTGTGTACAGATCCTTGCGACATGGGGCCGTGCATTATCATGCTGTAACATGAGGTGATGGTGGCGGATGAACGGTGCCACAACGGGCCTCAGGATCTCATCATGCTGAAACATGAGGTGATGGTGGCGGATGAATTGTGCCACAACGGGCCTCAGGATCTCATCATGCTGTAACATGAGGTGATGGTGGCGGATGAATGGCACCACAACGGGCCTCAGGATCTCATCATGCTGAAACATGAGGTGATGGTGGCGGATGAATTGTGCCACAACGGGCCTCAGGATCTCATCATGCTGTAACATGAGGTGATGGTGGCGGATGAATGGCACCACAACGGGCCTCAGGATTTCGTCACCGTATCTATGTGCATTAAAATTGCCATCGATAAAATGCAATTGTATTGGTTGTCTGTAGCTTTTGGCTGACCATACCATAACCCCACCGCCACCATGGGGCACTCTGTTCACAACGTTGACATCAGCAAACGACACCATACATGTGGTCTGCGGTTCTGAGGCTGGTTGGACGTACTGCCAAATTCTCTAAAACGAAATGAACATTCAATTCTCTGGCAAAAGCTCTGGTGGACATTCCTGTAGTCAGCATGCCAATTGCTTGCTCCCTCAAAACTTGAGACATCTGTGTGTGACATTGTGTGGCAAAACTGCACATGTTAGAGTTATTGTCCCCAGCACAAGGTGCAACTGTGTAATGAACCTGTTTAATCAGCTTCTTTATATGCCACACCTGTCAGGTGGATGGATTATCTTGGTAAAAGAGAAGTGCTCACTAACAGGGATGTAAACAAATTTGTGCAATTTTTTGTTGTTGATAAATGCACTTTTTGTATATATGGAACATGAAACATGGGACCAACACTTTACATGTTGCATTTATATTCTTGTTCAGTATATTTTATTTGCTTCTCAGGCAATGCAATTCCACACGTTACTCCTAGACAGAGCTCTAGGATCAGGTTAAACTTCCCCAATTCCACACGTTACTCCTAGACAGAGCTCTAGGATCAGGTTTAACTTCCCCAATTCCACATGTTACTCCTAGACAGAGCTCTAGGATCAGGTTTAACTTCCCCAATTGCACGTTACATTGTTGGTAATCAGGCACACTGTTGTGTCGTCTGCAAATTTGATGATTGAGTTGGAGGCGTGCGTGGCCACGCAGTCATGGGTGAACAGGGAGTACAGGGAGTACAGGAGGGGGCTGAGCATGCATCCTTGTGGGGCCCCAGTGTTGAGGATGAGCAATTTGAGCAAATTGAATTGAGGGCAGAAAAGTCAGGAAGTAAATTGAAATTCCAATTCAATAATTGAAAAAAGGGCAACTATTTTCAATGAATTCTCAATAAACTGAAAAGTAAAAGCAATTTATTGAATTTAATTTTAGATTTAAATCACTTCACTGACTGTCTTTAATTCAAATTGACCACAACCCTGGTTTCAATAGATTTCAATAGACAGTGGAACGGTTAGAAAATTGTGTCACTTCTGCGTCTCCCACTGTGTTCCAGTTGTCCAGTCATGGTGTAGACTGACTCCAAGTCTATATGGTGCTTCCTGACGTATCTAGGTGTGTGTGAGATCAGATGGCAGTGTGCCTGGCCTGCTTTACTCAGCCTGATCAGCCTTGGGAAGGGATAACCAGATTCTTCTGACCACCAGCCTGTTATTCAGATTATAACCAGCATGCCATTGCCTTGAGGTCAAGGGTCACCCAATCACATCCTGTCCCCAAGAGGCCAGCCTCTAATACACACAGTAGATTGGGTAAACAGCCTGTGACACATTGATCAGAGGCCAGCCTCTAATACACACAGTAGATTGGGTAAACAGCCTGTGACACATTGATCAGAGGCCAGCCTCTAATACACACAGTAGATTGGGTAAACAGCCTGTGACACATTGATCAGAGGCCAGCCTCTAATACACACAGTAGATTGGGTAAACAGCCTGTGACACATTGATCAGAGGCCAGCCTCTAATACACACAGTAGATTGGGTAAACAGCCTGTGACACATTGATCAGAGGCCAGCCTCTAATACACACAGTAGATTGGGTAAACAGCCTGTGACACATTGATCAGAGGCCAGCCTCTAATACACACAGTAGATTGGGTAAACAGCCTGTGACACATTGATCAGAGGCCAGCCTCTAATACACACAGTAGATTGGGTAAACAGCCTGTGACACATTGATCAGAGGCCAGCCTCTAATACACACAGTAGATTGGGTAAACAGCCTGTGACACATTGATCAGAGGCCAAGCAGTTGTTTTTTCTTCTTCTGTTTATTATACGAAAACAAAAAACAGTCACAACAGCAACATGCAGCACATGATCAAACCTAGTGGACAGACGGCAGATACACAGAGAGGAAGGTTCAACCCCGGAGTCATTATCAGCATCATGGTGTCTCACTCTCATGACAAACAAACACGCTCGCACAACACACACACACACACCAAAGACCAAACACAGCCATGCCTGGAGTGTAAAACACACTGTCACTACACACACACTCACCTCTTTCTGAGAAAGAGAGAGCGAGAGAGAGAGAGAGAAAGAGAAAGAGAAAAAGAGAGAGAGAGAGAGAGAAAAAGACAAGATATAAATAAATATGTAAGGAGACTTTGTGTGTTTGTGGGGTGGGCTGCAGAATGTCGTGGGATGAGTGCGACCTTTAATTCCAAATTGACACAGTCAACCCAGCCAGCCACACAGTTGGATACAGTTGGCATTAACCTCGAGGCACAGCTTCACACTTACTAAAGCATCAAAGCTAACACATCATAACCCCATTATTCAAACACACACACACACACACGAACACACACACACACACACACACACACACACACACACACACACACACACACACACACACACACACACACACACACACACACACACACACACGAACACACACACAATCACAGACTTATTCAAGTTAATAAACTGTATTGATGCTAACACCACTAGCTAATGATCCCTCACTCGGTTGTCACTGTTCACTCACTGTGCTCTGCCTGGTTCAAAACATGCTACAATTCAGCCTAATAAATACCCTCTTATCAAATTGAAAACATCACCATATATATTCACATACAGACTATTCAGACCCCTTGACTTTTTACACATTTTGTGACATTACAGCCTTATTCTAAAATTGATTAAAATAATACAAATATTTAATCTACACACAATACCCGATAATGACAAAGCGAAAAACAAGTTAATTGAAATGTTTGCAAATGTATAGAAAAAAATAAATAATGAAATACCATATTTACATAAGTATTCAGACCCTTTGCAATGACTCAAAATTGAGCTCAGGTGCATCCTGTTTCCATTGATCATCCTTGAGATGTTTCTACAACTTGATTGAAGTCCACCTGTGGTAAATTCAATTGATTGGACATGATTTGGAAAGGCACACACCTGTCTATATAAGGTCCCACAGTTGACAGTGCAAGTCAGAGCAAAAACCAAGCCACGAGGTTGAAGGAATTGTCCATAGAGCTCCGAGACAGGATTGTGTCGAGGCACAGATCTGGGGAAGGGTACCAAAAAATGTCTGCAGCATTAAAAGGTCCCCAAGAACACAGTGGCCTCCATCATTCTTAAATGGAAGAAGTTGGAACAACCAATACTCTTCCTGGAGCTGGCCGCCCGGTCAAACTGAGCAATTGGGGGAGAAGATCCTTGGTCAGGGAGGTGACCAAGAACCCGATAGTCACTCTGACAGAGCTCTATAGTTCCTGTGGAGATGGGAGAACCTTCCAAAAGGTCAACCATCTCTGCAGCACTCCACCAAATCAGGCCTTTATGGTAGAGTGGCCAGACAAAAGCCACTCCTCTGTAAAAGGCACGACAGACCGTTTGGAGTTTGCCAAAAGGCACCTAAAGACTCTCAGACCATGAGAAACAAAATTCTGTGGTCTGATGAAACCAAGATTGAACTCTTTGGCCTGAATGCCAAGCGTCACATCTGGAGGAAACCTGTCAACATCCCTATGGTGAAGCATGGTGGTGGCAGCATCATGGTGTGGGGATGTTTTTCAGCGGCAGGGACTGAGAGACTAGTCAGGATCGAGGCAAAGATGAACGAAGCAAAGTACAGAGAAATCCTTGATGAAAACCTGCTCCAGAGCGCTCAGTACCTCAGACTGGGACGAAGGTTCACCTTTCAACAGGACAATGTCCCTAAGCACACAGGCCAAGACAATGCAGGAGTGGCTTTGGGACAAGTCTCTGAAAAAGTCATTGAGTGGCCCAGCCAGAGCCCGGACTTGAACCCGATCGAACATCTCTGGAGAGACCTAAAAATAGCTGTGCAGCTTTGTTATTATGGGGGATTGTGTGTAGATTGATAAGGGGGGAAAAACACTTGAATCCATTTTAGAATAAGGGTGTAATGTAACAGAAGTTGATGGTTTGAATACTTTCTGAGAAGGAAAAAATGATCAATACATACATGTTCCACAGGTCTATAGTCATACATATGTTCACTCTTCTGGTGTTTATATAAAAATATAAATAGTATTTCATATACATGCAACATCTGTCTCCGTGTTTAAAGAGATTCTCCGGTACTTTTGTATACTTCTCAGCCACTAGTTCTGAAAGTAGAGCTCACGAGCCAAAAGTGGTCCCCGAAAATAGCTTACAACAACTCTCTCTCTGCCTCCCTCTCTCTGCTAATGGGCCCACCCTGCAACCTTATTGGATAATGTTGGAAAGGCCTCTTGCTAGATGTCACTCAAATGCGAGGGTCTGAAGTTCCTTGCCTAGAACTTCAATTGCTAGGGGGCTGGTGACATGGGGTGAAACGTAGGGAAAATGGCACAGCACAGCTTCCAGAAAACAGTCACTTTCAAACTAGGGATTTTAGTGTCTAATTGAGGTGAAACAGTAATTCTAGTCATAGATTATGCATGTATGGAACTACACATTGACACATCCAGCCCAAAGCGGGAGGTAAAAAAAAAAAAAAAAAAAAAAAAAAAAAGACTTACTAGTCGCCAAAGTACCGGAGCATGTCTTAAAATACAGTTCCCGCTGCTTGGACTAAATCACATTCTATATATTCAGATGTGTGTCTTAGTTGTACCTGAACATGTTAGTCACTTGGCACAATGGAAACAGTAAACAAACACCTCTGACTTAAAAAAACAACAACTAAATTAATAGAAAGCTTACATTCATTCTTGTGTGTCTATAAAATAAATGACCAGAGGGATGTATCACAAAGCACATTCGCTAAATTAACCTGCTCACTTTAACAAGTTCTCAATCTTATTCTTTTTAAAAGTTAAAAACTTTTGATGAGTAAATTATATCATGCCATTTTCAAGTATAACTTTCCCCCCCAAAATATATATACATAATAATAATAGAACAGGGTAATTCATTGAATATGCTTTGTCACGTACTAGTACAATGTTCCAGGTTCTCGTAACTATAGAAATATAATCTACAGAACGGGCTTCCACCATTCAAGTTAATAGGGTTAGAGGCTCTCGGACCCTTCTATAGACTCTATTTCTATGACCATAACCTCTTCTATCATCTTCTTCATGTAAACACCACTGTTAAGGTCGGTACTGCTGATGTCACAGCTCTATCCACCAGTAAGGTGCTCTGTAAGCTATGAAGTCACTAGCGAGACTTTTCAGTACTTGTTTGAAGGCGGTATAATGATATTCATTGTAAAAAATAAATCATAATCTAAAACAAATTATGAATATGAAAATATATAGTAAACTTTTCAGTGGATGAATATTGTGATATCTTCCAGTATGACTGATGACTGGTTTAACAAACTGTCTATAACTACTGGGATTTGGCAACGGGCTTGGCGTAGTATATAAATAGTATAGATTTCAGATACATACCACATCTCGACATTGTTTGCTACTAAATCAGATTCGATCTTCTGGTGTTTTAGTTGTACCTTAATAAACATGTCAGTCAATTGGTCCAATCGTACAGTAATAACACAGTAGTGATAACTGGGGTTCTGTAGTGGACTGTAGTGGGAACTGGGGTTCTGTAGTGGACTGTAGTGGGAACTGTGGTTCTGTAGTGGACTGTAGTGGGAACTGGGGTTCTGTAGTGGACTGTAGTGGGAACTGGGGTTCTGTAGTGGACTGTAGTGGGAACTGTGGTTCTGTAGTGGACTGTAGTGGGAACTGGGGTTCTGTAGTGGACTGTAGTGGGAACTGGGATTCTGTAGTGGACTGTAGTGAGAACTGGGGTTCTGTAGTGGACTGTAGTGAGAACTGGGGTTCTGTAGCGGACTGTAGTGAGAACTGGGGTTCTGTAGTGGACTGTAGTGGGAACTGGGGTTCTGTAGTGGACAGTAGTGAGAACTGGGGTTCTGTAGTGGACTGTAGTGGGAACTGGGGTTCTGTAGTGGACAGTAGTGGGAACTGGGGTTCTGTAGTGGATAGTAGTGGGAACTGGGGTTCTGTAGTGGACAGTAGTGGGAACTGGGGTTCTGTAGTGGACTGTAGTGGGAACTGGGGTTCTGTAGTGGACAGTAGTGGGAACTGGGGTTCTGTAGTGGACAGTAGTGGGAACTGGGGTTCTGTAGTGGACAGTAGTGGGAACTGGGGTTCTGTAGTGGACTGTAGTGGGAACTGGGGTTCTGTAGTGGACTGTAGTGTGAACTGGGGTTCTGTAGTGGACTGTAGTGGGAACTGGGGTTCTGTAGTGGACAGTAGTGGGAACTGGGGTTCTGTAGTGGACAGTAGTGGGAACTGGGGTTCTGTAGTGGACAGTAGTGGGAACTGGGGTTCTGTAGTGGACAGTAGTGAGAACTGGGGTTCTGTAGTGGATAGTAGTGATAACTGGGGTTCTGTAGTGGACAGTAGTGAAAACTGGGGTTCTGTAGTGGACTGTAGTGAGAACTGGGGTTCTGTAGTGGGAACTGGTGGACTGTAGTGGGAAATGGGGTTCTGTAGTGGACAGTAGTGGGAACTGGGGTTCTGTAGTGGACTGTAGTGGGAACTGGGGTTCTGTAGTGGACAGTAGTGAGAACTGGGGTTCTGTAGTGGACTGTAGTGAGAACTGGGGTTCTGTAGTGGACTGTAGTGGGAACTGGGGTTCTGTAGTGGACTGTAGTGGGAACTGGGGTTCTGTAGTGGACTGTAATGAGAACTGGGGTTCTGTAGTGGACAGTAGTGAGAACTTGGGTTCTGTAGTGGACAGTAGTGGGAACTGGAGTTCTGTAGTGGACTGTAGTGGGAAATGGGGTTCTGTAGTGGACTGTAGTGGGAACTGGGGTTCTGTAGTGGACAGTAGTGAGAACTGGAGTTCTGTAGTGGACAGTAGTGAGAACTGGGGTTCTGTAGTGGACAGTAGTGAGAACTGGGGTTCTGTAGTGGACAGTAGTGAGAACTGGGGTTCTGTAGTGGACAGTAGTGAGACGTGAGGTTCTGTAGTGGCCTGTATTGAGAACCGGGGTTCTGTAGTGGACTGTAGTGAGAACCGGGGTTCTGTAGTGGACTGTAGTGAGAACCGGGGTTCTGTAGTGGACAGTAGTGAGAACTGGGGTTCTGTAGTGGACAGTAGTGAGAACTGAGGTTCTGTAGTGGACAGTAGTGAGACCTGAGGTTCTGTAGTGGACAGTAGTGAGAACTGGGGTTCTGTAGTGGACAGTAGTGAGAACTGGGGTTCTGTAGTGGACTGTAGTGAGAACTGGGGTTCTGTAGTGGGCAGTAGTGAGAACTGGGGTTCTGTAGTGGGCAGTAGTGAGAACTGGGGTTCTGTAGTGGACAGTAGTGAGAACTGGGGTTCTGTAGTGGACTGTAGTGAGACTTGAGGTTCTGTAGTGGACTGTAGTGAGACTTGAGGTTCTGTAGTGGACTGTAGTGAGACTTGAGGTTCTGTAGTGGGTGATGGTGGATATACAGTACCAGTCAAAAGTTTGGACACACCTACTCATTCAAGGGTTTTTCTTCATGTTTTACTATTTTATACATCATAGAATAATAGTGAAGACATCAAAACTATGAAATTAGACAATTGGAAACATGTAGTAACCAAAAAAGTGTTAAACAAATCAAAATATATTTTATATTTGTTTTCTCTGCTATCGCACGGCAAGCGGTACCGGAGCACCAAGTCTAGGACCAAAAGGCTCCTCAACAGCTTCTACCCACAAGCCATAAGACTGCTGAACAATTCATAAAATCGCCACCGGACAAATTACATTGACCCCTCCCACTTTTGTACACTGCTGCTACTCGCTGTTTGTATGTTACCTCTGCAGTCACTTCGCCCAGATTACATCAACAGCATGTACCCCCGCACAATGATTCGGTACCAGTGCCCCCTGTATATAGACTCGTTATTCGTATTGTGTTACTTTTTATTATTACTTTTCATTTCAGTTTACTTGGTAAATATTTTCTTCTTGAACTGCACTGTTGGTTAAGGGCTTGTAAGTAACCCTTTCATGGTAAAGTCTACACTTGTTGCATTTGGCACATGTGACAAATAAAGTTTGATTTGATATGGTATACAGAAGATAGCCCTATTTGGTAAAAGACCAAGTCCATATTATGCCAAGAACATCTCAAATAAGCAAAGAGAAATGACAGTCCATCATTACTTTAATGTCAATCTGGGAAATTTCAAGAACTTTGAAAGTTTCTTCAAGTGCAGTCGCAAAAAACATCAAGCACTATGATGAAACTGGCTAGAAACCACTACTAAAGGACATCAATAAGTAGAAGAGACATGCTTGGGCCAAGAAACACAAGCAATGGACATTAGACCGGTCTGATGAGTCCATATTTGCTATTTTTGGTTCCAACCGCCGTGTCTTTGTGAGACGCAGAGTAGGTGAACGGATGATCTCCGCATGTGTGGTTCCCACCGTGAAGCATGGAGGAGGTGTGATGGTGCTTTGCTGGTGACACTGTCAGTGATTTATTTTGAATTCAAGGCACACTTAACCAGAATGATTAACACAGCATTCTGCAGCGATACGCCATCCATTCTTGTTTGTGCTTAGTGAAACTATCCAGGCTGTGTAAGGGCTATTTGACCAAGAAGGAGAGTGATGGAGTGCTGCATCAGATTACCTGGCCTCCACAATCACCCGACCTAAACCCAATTGAGATGGTTTAGGATGAGTTGGACCGCAGAGTGAAGGAAAAGCAGCCAACAATTGCTCAGCAAATGTGGGAACTCCTTCAAGGATGTTGGAAAAGCATTCCAGGTGAAGCTGGTTGAGAGAATGCCAAAAGTGTGCAAAGCTGTCATAAAGGTTGGCTACTTTGAAGAATCTAAAATCTAAAATATATTTTGATTTGTTTAACACTTTTTTGGTTACATGATTCCACGTGTTATTTCATAGTTTTGATGTCTTCAATATGATTCTATGATGTAGAAAATATATATATATTTTTTTTACGTTTAAAAAAAAAACTTGAATGAGTAAGTGTGTCCCAACTTTTGACTGGTACTGTACGTATGACCCTCTAGAGGCTGGATGACACTTGCTTAGAGGTTAGTGTGCTGTAGTTTCCCCATCTCTGCTAGTTTTCATACCCCTCAGTGCATCTGCTATATGTATGTACACTGAGGTTGTCAGGGGTTCACCTAGGGGACATGATGGGGGCTGTACCAAATGTTTGATGTATTATAATAATTGATTATGCTTATGTTGTATTAATAGAAGGGGAGGGGTTATAAAACCCCTCCCTCCTTACATTTATAGTGTCCTAGACTACAGATTAACAATATATATATTCATTATAGAGATTTAATATTGTTCCAGTCTTTTCTAATCTCTGCCTCTTGTAAAGAAACTGTCTGAGAAATGTGTGACTGTGAAGACAGAACTCTGCAGGGGAATGCAAGAGATAAGATACTAGTCAGACATTCCACTATAAATCAACTTGGACATTTACTGCTAAGCTTTTAGATAGCTATATAAACAAGAGTTTTAGTGTTATGTAGGCATGGTTTTGGTCTCATGAGTAGAAGGTAATGACGTAGGCAGTTACATCACAGGGGGTTGACTACAAGCATGATAAAAGCAACTTGGGACCTTTTCTATTTTGCAGAACTTACTCGGAAACATGGGTGCTATGTTCCTGTTGTCAACTTCTGTCTGCAATTGCATTAATAAATGAATAAATTATTTACTTAAAGATATTGTCTGAATGCTAATTTCACCAATGAGCCAATGATTGACAAGGAACAAGGAACGAACCCCAACAAGGTCTACTGTATGGGGCTGGCTGCGGTAAGCATGTTCAGAGGGCAGAGTAGGGGCTGTAGTGTAGTATGGACAGTAAGTTAGTGTAGGGATGTATGACACTGGCTTAAGTATGGCTATACGTATGTACTAGTTTATGTCTAGGGGATCAGCTTGCCCAGAGAGTCAGAGAGGGTCAGAGACCCCCAGTAAGATCATTAGATCACAAGCATCAACCCAGACACATTACCCACCTTCTGACAACCACCCCTTTACGACAACCACCCCTTTACGACAACCACCCCTTTACGACAACCACCCCTTTACGACAACCACCCCTTTACGACAACCACCCCTTTACGACAACCACCCCTTTACGACAACCACCCCTTACGACAACCACCCCTTTACGACAACCACCCTTTACGACAACCACCCTTTACGACAACCACCCCTTTACGACAACCACCCCTTTACGACAACCACCCCTTTACGACAACCACCCCTTTACGACAACCACCCCTTACGACAACCACCCCTTTACGACAACCACCCCTTTACGACAACCACCCCTTTACGACAACCACCCCTTTACGACAACCACCCCTTTACGACAACCACCCCTTTACGACAACCACCCCTTTACGACAACCACCCCTTACGACAACCTACCATTCATGTTTACACATATATAGCTCTTGTCCAGGGCATTACGTGTGGCTTGCTGATGCTGAGCCTTAACACAGGAGAGGTCAACAAGCCGCGTGAAGGCTCTGGACCAGAGAAAATACAACTGACCAAGCAGATGACACACCCGGTCTTCCAGTGACTTCTCTCTCTCAAGTGTCTGAAAGACTACAGTGTAAAGCATTGATAGTCTTCCGTACAGAGAGACTGAGTTGCTGTGGCACATCATCAGTAGTGACTTTATATAACTCTGTTGTAGCAAAAATGTCATGACATCTGGTGTGAGAGGAGGGGGAGGTGGGGTCGGAGGGATGGAGAGCAGAGAAGGGGGAAGGGTTGGTTTTGGGGGTTGGGAGGGGGTAGAGAAGGGGGAAGGGTTGGTTTTGGGGTTTGGGAGGGGGCAGAGAAGGGGGAAGGGTTGTGTTTTGGGGTTTGGGAGGGGGCAGAGAAGGGGGAAGGGTTGGTTTTGGGGTTTGGGAGGGGGCAGAGAGGGGGGAAGGGTTGGTTTTGGGTTTGGGAGGGGGTAGAGAAGGGGGAAGGGTTGGTTTTGGGGTTTGGGAGGGGGTAGAGAAGGGGGAAGGGTTGGTTTTGGGGTTTGGGAGGGGGTAGAGAAGCTGATGATGTTCTGAAGGTGGGGTGGTATTAGAGGAGGAAACATGGCGAGGGGTCAGGGGTCAGTGGTCAGGGTGAGCAGTCCCTAGCTGGCGTCTACTTGATGTTCTTGAGCAGGGAGGTGCGAGCGTTCACCACGGCCTTGAAAGCATCCTCGCTGCCCGGGGCAACGCACTTATCCGGATGGAGCAGCACTGCCAGCTTCCTGTAAGCCTTGTTAACCTCTTCCCTGGAAACACAAACAGGAACAAAAGTTAGATCAAGAGGAGGGCGCTGTTGAAGCTGCTTTGTGTGTGTCAGAGTTGATTGTCAGGTGGACGGACTATAATGAGATTTCCCACTGTCACCTAATCCCCTCGCTTAATCCAAGCCCCCAACCCGCTCAATATATCAGGGAAGATAGGGATTCATTTAGTGAGAGGTCAGTTTAAGAAAGACTCACTTTCACTATGGTGAATAACTAAAGCAATACAGAAATGCACGTCAGAAAAATAAGTAACAGCAGAGTCAGAAAACAGCTCATTGTGATTGAAGAATCCACAGAATCTAAGCACGTCTGGGAAAATTGGAACACACTAAACCTACAACAACACGAAGAGTTATCTATCCAAAATGGAGATGTATGGATAAACCACTTTTCAAAAATTTTCAGCTCTATAAAAAAGAACAAACATCCAAAACATATATGATCAATTACAAATCTTAGAATCATCTATTAAAGATTACCAGAACCCACTGGATTCTCCAATTACATTGAATGAACAACAGGACAAAATACAAACCCTCCAACTCAAAAAGGCCTGTGGGGTTGATGGTATCCTAAATGAAATAAAATATACAGACCACAAATTCCACTTGGCTATACTTAAACTCTTTAACATCATCCTCAGCTCTGGCACCTTCCCCACTGTTTGGAACCAAGGATTGACCACCCCAATCCACAAAAGTGGAGACAAATTTGACCACAACAGTTACTGTAGAATCTACATTAACAGCAATCTCTGAGAAATCCTCTGCAGAACCATCAACAGCAGACTCCAACATTTCCTCAGTGATAACAATGTCCTGAGCAAATGTCAAATTGGCTTCTTACCAAAATACCATATGACAGACCACGTATACACCCTGCACACCCTTATTGACAAACAAACAAAACTAAAGCAAAGTCTTCTCCTGCGTTGATGATTTCAAAAAAGATTTCGACTCAATTTGGGATGAGATTCGGCTATACAAATTGATGGAAAGCGGTGTTGGGGGAAAAACATATGACATAAAATCAATGTACACAAACAACAAGTATGCAGTTAAAATTGGCAAAAAAACACCGTTTTCTTTCTTCAGTGTGGTGGGGTGAGACAGGGATGCAGCTTGAGCCCCACCCTCTTCAACACACATACATACATACAGTATATACAGTGTGAGTCAAAAGTTTGGACACACCAACTCATTCAAGGATTTTTCTTTATTTTTTACTATTTTCTACATTGTAGAATAATAGTGAAGACATCAAAACTCGAGAAAAAAACCACATATGGAATCATGTAGTAACAGGGTTGCAAAGGGTCGGAAACTTTCTGGGAAATTTCTGGAAATTTTCCATGGGAAGTTAAGCCCTGGAATTTGGGGAATTTTACTTAAATTCATCAAAAGAAGTTAGCTTATAACAGTGATCCTTTTTCGTGGGACACATAAGGCAATTCTCGGTCTTGTGGCATATTTTGGATAAAAACTATCCCAATGGAATTGCAACCCTCTGCATACAAAGTAAATTCTTCCATCACATGCAGTGCACTCTTCCATCACATGTACAGCTGATTCTCAAGATCTTGCACACTAATGAGATGCTATTGAGCCCACACTACTACACTGTCTGAGCCAAGGACTACTGTCTTTTTTATTTCTATTGGAAGGATTTAATCATCTGCATCTGTCATCTGTCTACTCATGATAAGGTAAAAGGTTTATGTTTCTGTCTCCATATGATATGGTACATATATCCAATGCAAAAAACATCTACATTTAAATGGTATTAATATTAATTTGCATATATTTCCGTTAATTCCCATACAAGTTTCCACTTCTGAATATTCCCCAAAATGTGCAACCCAATGTAGTAACAAAAAAGTGTTTGACAAATATTGGTATTCTTCAAAGTAGCCACCCTTTGCCTTGATGACAGCTTTGCACACTCTTGGCATTCTCTCAACCAGCTTCATGAGGTAGTCACCTGGAATGCATTGCCATTAACAGGTGTGCCTTGCTAAAAGTTAATTTGGGGAATTTCTTTCCTTCTTAATGCGTTTGAGCCAATCAGTTGAGTTGTGACAAGGTAGGGGGTATACAGAAGATAGCCCTATTTGGTAAAAGACCAAGTCCATATTATGCCAAGAACACCTCAAATAAGCAAAGAGAAACGACAGTCCATCATTACTTTAAGACATGAAGGTCAGTTAATCCGGAACATTTCAAGAACTTTGAAAGTTTCTTCAATTTGCAGTCACAAAAAACATCAAGCGCAATGATGAAACTGGCTCTCACGAGGACCACCACAGGAAAGGAAGACCCAGAGTTACCTCTGCTGCAGAGGATATGTTCATTAGAGTTACCAGCCTCAGAAATTGCACCCCAAATAGATGCTGTACAGAGCTCAAGTAACAGACACATCTCAACATCAACTGTTCAGAGGAGACGGCATGAATCAGGCCTTCATGTTCAAATTTCTGCAAAGAAACCACTACTAAAGGACACCAATAATAAGAAGAGACTTGCTTGGGCCAAGAAACACGAGCAATGGACATTAGACCGGTGGAAATCCGTCCTTTGGTCCGATGAGTCCAAATTTGAGATTTTTGATTCCAACAGCCGTGTCTTTGCGAGACGCAGAATAGGTGAATGGATGATCTCCGCATGTGTGGTTCCCACCGTGAAGCACGGAAGAGGAGGTGTGGGTGTGCTTTGCTGGTGACACTGTTGGTGATTTATTTAGAATTCAAGGCACACTTAACCAGCATGGCTACCACATCATTCTGGAGCGATACACCATCCCATCTGGTTTGTGCTTAGTGGGACTATAATTTGTTTTTTCAACAGGACAGTGACCCAACATTGTGTAAGGGCTATTTGACC
This sequence comes from Salvelinus namaycush, assembly GCF_016432855.1. NCBI lineage: Eukaryota > Metazoa > Chordata > Actinopteri > Salmoniformes > Salmonidae > Salvelinus > Salvelinus namaycush. The sequence continues at coordinate 4,435,184 of NC_052321.1, forward strand.
CATAAGGAGAGTGATGGAGTGCTGCATCAGATGACCTGGCCTCCACATTCACCCAAACTCAACCCAATTGAGATGGTTTGGGATGAGTTGGACCGCAGAATGAAGGAAAAGCAGCAAACAAGTGCTCAGCATATGTGGGCACTCCTTCAAGAATGTTGGAAAACCATTCCAGGTGAAGCTGGTTGAGAGAATGCCAAGAGTGTGCAAATCTGTCATCAAGGCAAAAGGTGGCTACTTTGAAGAATCTCAAATATAAAATATATTTAGATTTGTTTAACACTTTTTTGGTTACTACATGATTCCATATGTGTTATTTCATAGTTTATGTCTTCACTATTATTCTACAATGTAGAAAATAGTCAAAATAAAGTAAAACCCTTGAATGAGTAGGTGTGTCCAAACTTTTAACTGGTACTGTATATATATCAATGAATTGGCGAGGGCACTAGAACAGTCTGCAGCACCCGGCCTCACCCTGCTAGAATCTGAAGTCGATATGTCTACTGTTTGCTGATGATCTGGTGCTTCTGTCCCCAACCAAGGAGGACCTACAGCAGCACCTAGATCGTCTGCACAGAATCTGTCAGACCTGGGCCCTGACAGTGAACCTGTTCCCAAAACAATGTTTTTCCAAAAATAATGGTGTCTCAAAATAATGGTGTTCCAACAAAAACAAATTCTATCTAGACACCGTTGCCCTCGAGCCCAAAATCTAGAAAAGAGCTGTTAAATTCTACAATCACCTAAAAGGAAGCGATGCCCACACATTCCACCACAAAGCCATCACCTACAGAGAGATGAACCTAGAGAAGAGTCCCCTAAGCAAGCTGGTTCTGGTGCTCTGTTCACAAACACAAACAGACCCCACAGAGCTACAAGACAGCAACACAATTAGAACCAATCAAATGATGAGAAAACGAAAATATTAAATATTTGACACAGTGGAAATAATCAACCAAAAAACAGCCAATTGGAATGCTTTCTGGCCCTAAACAGAGAGTACACAATGGCCATTGTGACTGACCCAAACTTAAGGAAAGCTTTGACTATGTACAGACTCAGTGAGCATAGCCTTGCTATTGAGAGAGAAGTGTCATAGTCAGACCTGGCTATGTAGTCAGACCGGCTATGTGCCCACAAAATGAGGTGGAAACTGAGCTGCACTTCTTAACCTCCTGCCAAAATGTATGATCACATTAGAGAGAAATATTTCCCACAGATCACAGAGACCCACAAAGAATTTGAAAACCAATCAGACATTGATAAACGCCCATATCTGTTAGGCGAAATAGCGCAGTCGCAGAAGTAAAATGTGACCTGTTGCCTCTGGAAAACGGAGCAACTACTACTATTTGCACATTGCTAAAACACTGTACATAGCTGATAATATAACACCTGTCTATCTTTTTGAAAACATTTCTGAGTGCAATATTTACTGTTAAATTCAAAAAGGTTTTTGTTGATGTTGTTTTGTGTCTTCTCACTTCTGTTTGTTTATTTCACTTGGTTTAGAAATGTAAACACATTTCTCATGCCAATAAAGACCTTTTTGAATTGAATTGAGAGAGGAGAGAGAGAGACAAAAAGATAGAGAGAAAGAGACAGAGAAAGAAAGAGATAGAGTTACTCCCTTCTTTTGCCAATATGAACCTGTGCATGTCATGTTAATGCAGCACATTGCATTGATTTGAGAGGGATCAGATTGTGTAGATCAGATTGTGGAGGATAGGATTGACAGGGAGTGTAGATCAGATTGTGGAGGATAGGATTGAGAGGGAGTGTAGACCAGATTGTAGAGGATAGGGTTGAGAAGGAGTGTAGACCACCGTTAGGGACCGTCTGTAGCGGTGTTATCTTTATCAGCATCATAAAAGCTGATAGTATTTCAACCACATAAAATATTTAATCCAAACCAAACTGAAATCTTATCAGAAACATGTTGGGTCGTTTTCACAGCTTTCTATTTCCTTACAACCGGTCAAACTGATGACATTTGGAAATAATTTTGCACAGAAAATCTAGAGTTATTGCATTTTATCCCCGGTCCCTAAACGTCTTTGCTGCAAAAAGAAGCAGAGATGACAGAGAAAACTTTACAGATGTCTACTAGATTGAAGCATTCTATCGATTTATGTTATTATTCTGGTGAGCCAGGGTTTATTTATTATTCTATGGCAGGGGTTCCAAAACTTTTACACTCAGGGCCCTCTTCCAGCATTGGAGAACATGGATTGTGTATGTGTGTCATTCAGAGGGTGAATTGGCAAGACACATTTTATTAGTGCCTTTGAACGGGGTATGGTAGTAAGTGCCAGGCGCACCGGTTTGAGTGTGTCAAGAACTGCAACGCTGCTGGGTTTTTCACGCTCAACTGTTTCCCGTGTGTATCAAGAATGGTCCATCACCAGCCAACATGACACAACTGTGGGAAGCATTGGAGTCAACATGGGCCAGCATCCCTGTGGAACGCTTTCAACAACTTGTAGAGTCTATGTCTCGATTAATTGAGGCTGTTCTGAGGGCAAAAGTGGGTGCAAACTCAATATTAGGACTCAATGTTCCTAATGTTTTCTACACTCAATGTATAATGACAGAAGAGAAGCTGCATGTATCTAATTATAGACAAGTTGACTGACAAATGCCCTACCAAAATGTCAGAAATTATAAGCAGAAACATACGTAAATCAGGCAAAATAAAATCCTGCAACCCTTGTCAAAAAATCTGCCGTCTCCAACTGTAGCCTACAGCACATGTTCTATATTAGCGGGTTAGGGTCGGTGTGAGGTGTTCAGGTTCAGAACGGCTGTCAGTCAAAACCCATACAGCACTGTGAAGCGCAGAACCAGAGCTGTATAGCATGTTACTACTGTACAGCCACTGTGTTCCAATTTAGAACCAGAGCTGTATAGCATGTTACTACTGTACAGCCACTGTGTTCCAATTTAGAACCAGAGCTGTATAGCATGTTACTACTGTACAGCCACTAGGTTCCAAATTAGAACCAGAGCTGTATAACATGTTACTACTGTACAGCCACTGTGTTCCAATTTAGAACCAGAGCTGTATAGCATGTTACTACTGTACAGCCACTAGGTTCCAAATTAGAACCAGAGCTGTATAGCATGTTACTACTGTACAGCCACTGTGTTCCAATTTAGAACCAGAGCTGTATAGCATGTTACTACTGTACAGCCACTGTGTTCCAATTTAGAACCAGAGCTGTATAGCATGTTACTACTGTACAGCCACTGTGTTCCAATTTAGAACCAGAGCTGTATAGCATGTTACTACTGTACAGCCACTAGGTTCCAATTTAGAACCAGAGCTGTATAACATGTTACTACTGTACAGCCACTAGGTTCCAATTTAGAACCAGAGCTGTATAGCATGTTACTACTGTACAGCCACTAGGTTCCAATTTAGAACCAGAGCTGTATAGCATGTTACTACTGTACAGCCACTAGGTTCCAATTTAGAACCAGAGCTGTATAGCATGTTACTACTGTACAGCCACTGTGTTCCAATTTAGAACCAGAGCTGTATAGCATGTTACTACTGTACAGCCACTAGGTTCCAATTTAGAACCAGAGCTGTATAACATGTTACTACTGTACAGCCACTGTGTTCCAATTTAGAACCAGAGCTGTATAGCATGTTACTACTGTACAGCCACTAGGTTCCAATTTAGAACCAGAGCTGTATAACATGTTACTACTGTACAGCCACTAGGTTCCAAATTAGAACCAGAGCTGTATAGCATGTTACTACTGTACAGCCACTGTGTTCCAATTTAGAACCAGAGCTGTATAGCATGTTACTACTGTACAGCCACTGTGTTCCAATTTAGAACCAGAGCTGTATAGCATGTTACTACTGTACAGCCACTAGGTTCCAATTTAGAACCAGAGCTGTATAACATGTTACTACTGTACAGCCACTAGGTTCCAATTTAGAACCAGAGCTGTATAGCATGTTACTACTGTACAGCCACTAGGTTCCAATTTAGAACCAGAGCTGTATAGCATGTTACTACTGTACAGCCACTGTGTTCCAATTTAGAACCAGAGCTGTATAGCATGTTACTACTGTACAGCCACTAGGTTCCAATTTAGAACCAGAGCTGTATAGCATGTTAC
>NC_052321.1:4441820-4484320 GCF_016432855.1 Salvelinus namaycush
ATTCTTGGCAATTTATCGCATGGAATAGCCTTAATTTCTCAGAACAAAAATAGACTGACGAGTTACAGAGGAAAGTTATTTGTGTCTGGCCATTTTGAGCCTGTAATCAAACCCACAAATGCTGATGCTCCAGATACTCAACTAGTCTAAAGAAGGCCAGTTTTATTGCTTATTTTATCAGAACAACAGTTTTCAGCTGTGCTACTGTAACATAATTGCAAAAGGGTTTTCTAATGATCAATTAGCCTTTTAAAATGATAAACTTGGATTAGCTAACACAACATGCCATTGGAACACAGGAGTGATGGTTACTGATAATGGGCCTCTGTACGCCTATGTAGATATTCCATTAAAAATGTGCTTCCCACGAGGTGAGATCTTGCATGGAGCCCCAGACCGAGGGTGATTGACCGCCATCTTGAACTTCTTCCATTTTCTAATAATTGCGCCAACAGTTGTTGCCTTCTCACCAAGCTGCTTGCCTATTGTCCTGTAGCCCATCCCAGCCTTGTGCAGGTCTACAATTTTATCCCTGATGTCGTTACACAGCTCTCTGGTCTTGGCCATTGTGGAGAGGTTGGAGTCTGTTTGATTGAGTGTGTGGACAGGTGTCTTTTATACAGGTAACGAGTTCAAACAGGTGCAGTTAATACAGGTAATGAGTGGAGAACAGGAGGGCTTCTTAAAGAAAAACTAACAGGTCTGTGAGAGCCGGAATTCTTACTGGTTGGTAGGTGATCAAATACTTATGTCATGCAATAAAATGCTAATTAATTACTTAAAAATCATACAATGTGATTTTCTGGATTTTTGTTTTAGATTCCGTCTCTCACAGTTGAAGTGTATCTATGATAAAAATTACAGACCTCTACATGCTTTGTAAGTAGGAAAACCTGCAAAATCAGCAGTGTATTAAATACTTGTTCTCCCCACTGTATATATATATACACTGCTCAAAAAAATAAAGGGAACACTTAAACAACACAATGTAACAAGTCAATCACACTTCTGTGAAATCAAACTGTCCACTTAGGAAGCAACACTGATTGACAATAAATTTCACATGCTGTTGTGCAAATGGAATAGACAAAAGGTGGAAATTATAGGCAATTAGCAAGACACCCCCAATAAAGGAGTGGTTCTGCAGGTGGTGACCACAGACCACTTCTCAGTTCCTATGCTTCCTGGCTGATGTTTTGGTCACTTTTGAATGCTGGTGGTGCTTTCACTCTAGTGGTAGCATGAGACGGAGTCTACAACCCACACAAGTGGCTCAGGTAGTGCAGCTCATCCAGGATGGCACATCAATGCGAGCTGTGGCAAGAAGGTTTGCTGTGTCTGTCAGCGTAGTGTCCAGAGCATGGAGGCGCTACCAGGAGACAGGCCAGTACATCAGGAGACGTGGAGGAGGCCGTAGGAGGGCAACAACCCAGCAGCAGGACCGCTACCTCCGCCTTTGTGCAAGGAGGAGCACTACCAGAGCCCTGCAAAATGACCTCCAGCAGGCCACAAATGTGCATGTGTCTGCTCAAACGGTCAGAAACAGACTCCATGAGGGTGGTATGAGGGCCCGACGTCCACAGGTGGGGGTTGTGCTTACAGCCCAACACCGTGCAGGGCGTTTGGCATTTGCTAGAGAACACAAAAATTGGCAAATTCGCCATCTGTGCTCTTCACAGATGAAAGCAGGTTCACACTGAGCACATGTGACAGACGTGACAGTCTGGAGACGCTGTGGAGAACGTTCTGCTGCCTGCAACATCCTCCAGCATGACCGGTTTGGCGGTGGGTCAGTCATGGTGTGGGGTGGCATTTCTTTGGGGGCAGCACAGCCCTCCATGGGCTCGCCAGAGGTAGCCTGACTGCCATTAGGTACCGAGATGAGATCCTCAGACCCCTTGTGAGACCATATGCTGGTGCGGTTAGCCCTGGGTTCCTCCTAATGCAAGACAATGCTAGACCTCATGTGGCTGGAGTGTGTCAGCAGTTCCTGCAAGAGGAAGGCATTGATGCTATGGACTGGCCCGCCCGTTCCCCAGACCTGAATCCAATTGAGCACATCTGGGACATCATGTCTCGCTCCATCCACCAATGCCACGTTGCACCACAGACTGTCCAGGAGTTGGCGGATGCTTTAGTCCAGGTCTGGGAGGAGATCCCTCAGGAGACCATCCGCCACCTCATCAGGAGCATGCCCAGGCGTTGTAGGGAGGTCATACAGGCACGTGGAGGCCACACACACTACTGAGCCTCATTTTGACTTGTTTTAAGGACATTACATCAAAGTTGGATCAGCCTGTAGTGTGGTTTTCCACTTTAATTTTGAGTGTGACTCCAAATCCAGACCTCCATGGGTTGATAAATTTGATTTCCATTGATAATTTGTGTGATTTTGTTGTCAGCACATTCAACTATGTAAAGAAAAAAGTATTTAATAAGAATAGTTCATTCATTCAGATCTAGGATGTGTTATTTTAGTGTTTTTTATTTTTTTGAGCAGTGTATTTAAAAAGAGAGAGACTGGCCTGTTGGTGGCAGGATGCATGTGTGGACATGAGGGTGCAGACGTGTATCTGGTCTGACATATATAAAACGATGTTCCAGTATGTTAGGACGTAGATCCAACATGACCGAAGTAGTAAGGTACTGACCTCGTAGAAGAATGGGTGTCCTGCCATGTCAAAGATGTTCACTTTGATCTCCCTGTCACGCACCTGGACTCTGATGGACAACAAACACTCAAATCAGTCACACAGACTTCAAAAGTCTCCACATCAGTGGTTCTCAACCAGGGGAACAAGTAGGATCAACTAATGCACATGGTTGAGAACCACTGCTCTACAGTACACTTGTCTCCTCTCCTTTATCTGGAATCTGACAGCAATGGAACTGAACTGTGCATCTTTGGTCTACAAACGATTTAATTATTTTAATTTATTCATCATCATTGGGGTCAACTTACTTGGTGACCCCATAGTCAATCCCTATGGTGGCCAGGTACTTGGGCACAAACCTCTTCTCACAGTATCGCTTGATGATGCAGCTCTGCAATGAAGAAACCACGAGCTTTATCAACTAGGGTTAGATAGAGCAACATTACATGTGTAAACTAAAGTCAGAATTCATTCTCTGCAGCAGTGGCCTGTGAAGGAATGGGTGCTCATTGGTGATGGTAAAAAATGTATTCATTGGCTACCCTAGCTATTCAAAATGGCACCTAGTCGGACCGTTATTGTTGTTCCAGCTGGCTGCTAGGCCTTATTAGGTAGGTCATGTTAAGCATAGCACAGAGGATTTTCCAACCAACCTTTACTTGCCGATACTTCCTCAATTCCAGACTTGGAAGAAAACACATCTTCTAAACTTCCATGTCTAGTTGCAGGGAGGTTCGTTTGAATTTATAAAATGCTCTGTTATTAAAATAAATCATTGAATTTATAAAATGCTCTGTTATTACAATAAATCATTGAATTTAGAAAATGCTGTTATTAATAAAATAAACATGTTTCGCTCCATGACGTAATCCAACAATGTGTACGTCTCCATCTTGTTCATTTCAAATATTTTCTCCATTGATTTAGACAGGTGAGTGTCATCATGACATGCAGCACTTTGGGGTGGACACATTGATGGATCACTTTATTTTTTATTTTTACGGAGCATTTTCTAAATTCAAATGAACCTCCCTGCAACTAGACATGCAACTAGACATGGAAGTCTAGAAGACGTGTTGTCTTCCAACTTGGAAATTGAGGAAGTACCGTCAAGTAAAAGATGGTAGATGGTAGTCTCTGTGATACAGTTAACATTACCTATCCAATAATGCCTATCGGGCCAGCTGGAACAGTACTAATGGTCTGATTAGGTGATATGTTTTATGGCTACCCTAGCTGGCTGGCATGCTGTGGAGGAGGAAATATCAGTGTTGAATACAGTCTCATTGATAAGGCAGTAATACACAATTAATTGGTATATACAGCCTGAAACGAATGCCTGCAAAATCGTGTAAATGTCACTTACAAGCCAGAATGTTGATTAAACCTTTAAGAGCCAGTTGATTTTATATATATGGTTTTATATTGGATATTCAATAATCTCGTCAATAGCTATTGAACCAAGCATGCCATGACAATTTTATATTCTGAATCTGTGGATGGAGAACAAATCGACCTTTTTTGTGTGAATTTTACATTTTTTAATAGGATTTCAAAAAAAATAAAAGAGTGTGGATTGTTTTCCATCCTCCCCTGGTTCAGAATATACCCTGTTCATTGTCATGGCATGATTGGTTCATTTGCTATTGATGAGAGAGAACCGAATATCCAATATAAAACTAGGCTTAATTGTAGCTACCTGCTATCTTGGGTAAACAATACTTTCCTGTGGATATTTTGTCTAAAATTTAGAGCAGCTGAAGGACAAACTGCACAGACAACCGGTAGAGTAAGTTTAAATTGTATTTTATTCAACATTCTGGCTAGTAATATAAGGAACATTTACACAATTTCACAGGCATTCGTTTCAGGCTGTGTTGAATATTGCATTAAATCATTTACATGCAGCTGTCCAGTGGAGGATTTGCTCTGGCTACCAGTCGACATCTTCACGCTTGTGACACTTTTGAATGTGGGTCAAAAGGAAAATAAAAGTATTATCGGAGTGTTTTCGCCTCTCCCGGAATCCTCCTTGCTAGCTAGCGGGAGCGACATCGGTAGACTCTCCCGCCTGCTGAACCACCGTCATTAACAAAAAAGTGAGAAAACAGTGCCCGACAGGCGGGGACGAAGGACACTGACAACCGGTGTAAGGCTAGCTAGCTACTGTTGTCGAACCCGCCTTTTCTTCAGTGGTATTTATCCGCGGCTGGCATCCAACGTTATTGCGCATTAACTGTACTGGAGCGCCCCCACCTCCCGCCTTTCTTAGCTTCAAAATCGACTAATAGAAATGGCTTGACGTGACCACGCCACCAAGTAGGGAACAGCCGTAGGGTACTCCCTTTATACTCCCATGTTAAATTGCCTACTCATAACCCGACAACGGCTGTATTCTTTTTTTAAATTATCATTATATAAACATGTTTAACATGCTTCCAATGTCGTCTAAATCAACAAACTATATCACACCTAAAAACACTGATTCTAAACGTAACATTTTTTTGCATGAACAGACTGTCGCATGGAATGCACGTCATGATCCTGTCTTTGTTGTGAAGTCAACTTCTCAAAAATACTTTAGACCGTTCAAGGGCTGGCAAAAACTGGAAGTATATAGTTACGCGGCATATCTAAGACTAATGAATTATATTTTACATTAACTTCTCTCGCTAGCCAGCCAGCTAACGTCAGTTAACCGGTGAAAAAGCTAGGGGGGGAAACAAACAGTGACGTAAGTATAATGCGACAGATTTACTAGCTTTACTTTCAGTGTTAGCAGGTCGGGTAACACACTAGTGGCAGAATAAGTATCATACAGATCATTTGTTGTGGGAGTAATTTGTTACATGGGAGCAATGGGAAAGTTAGGTTAATTACATGAGAGCAATGGGAAAGTTAGGTTAATTACATGAGAGCAATGGGAAAGTTAGGTTAATTACATGAGAGCAATGGGAAAGTTAGGTTAATTACATGGGAGCAATGGGAAAGTTAGGTTAATTACATGAGAGTAATGGGAAAGTTAGGTTAATTACATGGGAGCAATGGGAAAGTTAGGCTAATTACATGAGAGCAATGGGAAAGTTAGGTTAATTACATGAGAGTAATGGGAAAGTTAGGCTAATTACATGGGAGCAATGGGAAAGTTAGGTTAATTACATGGGAGCAATGGGAAAGTTAGGCTAATTACATGGGAGTAATGGGAAAGTTAGGTTAATTACTTTTTTCACCTTTATTTAACCAGGTAGACAAGTTGAGAACAAGTTCTCAGTTACAATTGCGACCTGGCCAAGATAAAGCAAAGCAGTTCGACACATACAACAACACAGAGTTACACATGGAGTAAAACAAACATACAGTCAATAATACAGTAGAAGAATAAGTCTATATACAATGTGAGCAAATGAGGTGAGATAAGGGAGGTAAAGGCAAAAAAAGGCCATGGTGTCGAAGTAAATACAATATAGCAAGTAAAACACTGGAATGGTAGATTTGCAGTGGAAAAATGTGCAAAGTAGAGATTGAAATAATGGGGTGCAAAGGAGCAAAATAAATAAATACAGTAGGGGGAGAGGTAGTTGTTTAGGCTAAATTATAGATGGGCTATGTACAGGTGCAGTAATCTGTGAGCTGCTCTGACAGCTGGTGCTTAAAGCTAGTGAGGGAGATAAGTGTTTCCAGTTTCAGAGATTTTTGTAGTTCGTTCCAGTCATTGGCAGCAGAGAACTGGAAGGAGAGGCGACCAAAGGAAGAATTGGTTTTGGGGGTGACCAGAGAGATATACCTGCTGGAGCGCGTGCTACAGGTGGGTGCTGCTATGGTGACCAGTGAGCTGAGATTAGGGGGGACTTTACCTAGCAGGGTCCTGTAGATGACCTGGAGCCAGTGGGTTTGGCGACGAGTATGAAGCGAGGGCCAGCCAACGAGAGTGTACAGGTCGCAGTGGTGGGTAGTATATGGGGCTTTGGTGACAAAACGGATGGCACTGTGATAGACTGCATCCAATTTATTGAGTAGGGTGTTGGAGGCTATTTTGTAAATGACATCGCCGAATGGGAGTAATGGGAAAGTTAGGTTAATTACATGGGAGCAATGGGAAAGTTAGGCTAATTACATGGGAGCAATGGGAAAGTTAGGTTAATTACATGAGAGCAATGGGAAAGTTAGGTTAATTACATGAGAGTAATGGGAAAGTTAGGCTAATTACATGGGAGTAATGGGAAAGTTAGGCTAACTACATGAGAGCAATGGGAAAGTTAGGTTAATTACATGAGAGCAATGGGAAAGTTAGGCTAATTACATGGGAGCAATGGGAAAGTTAGGCTAACTACATGTGAGCAATGGGAAAGTTAGGTTAATTACATGAGAGCAATGGGAAAGTTAGGTTAATTACATGGGAGCAATGGGAAAGTTAGGTTAATTACATGGGAGCAATGGGAAAGTTAGGTTAATTACATGAGAGCAATGGGAAAGTTAGGTTAATTACATGGGAGCAATGGGAAAGTTAGGCTAATTACATGAGAGCAATGGGAAAGTTAGGTTAATTACATGGGAGCAATGGGAAAGTTAGACTAACTACATGAGAGCAATGGGAAAGTTAGACTAACTACATGAGAGCAATGGGAAAGTTAGACTAACTACATGGGAGCAATGGGAAAGTTAGGCTAACTACATGGGAGCAATGGGAAAGTTAGACTAACTACATGGGAGCAATGGGAAAGTTAGGCTAACTACATGGGAGCAATGGGAAAGTTAGGCTAACTACATGGGAGCAATGGGAAAGTTAGGCTAATTACATGAGAGCAATGGGAAAGTTAGGCTAATTACATGAGAGCAATGGGAAAGTTAGGCTAATTACATGGGAGCAATGGGAAAGTTAGGTTCATTACATGGGAGTAATGGGAAAGTTAGGTTCATTACATGAGAGCAATGGGAAAGTTAGACTAACTACATGGGAGCAATGGGAAAGTTAGGCTAACTACATGGGAGCAATGGGAAAGTTAGGCTAACTACATGGGAGCAATGGGAAAGTTAGGCTAACTACATGGGAGCAATGGGGAAGTTAGGTTAACTACATGGGAGTAATGGGAAGTTAGGCTAATTACATGGGAGTAATGGGAAAGTTAGGTTAATTACATGGGAGCAATGGGAAAGTTAGGTTAATTACATGAGAGCAATGGGAAAGTTAGGCTAATTACATGGGAGTAATGGGAAAGTTAGGCTAATTACATGGGAGTAATGGGAAAGTTAGGTTAATTACTTTTTTCACCTTTATTTAACCAGGTAGACAAGTTGAGAACAAGTTCTCATTTACAATTGCGACCTGGCCAAGATAAAGCAAAGCAGTTCGACACATACAACAGCACAGAGTTACACATGGAGTAAAACAAACATACAGTCAATAATACAGTAGAAAAATAAGTCTATATACAATGTGAGCAAATGAGGTGAGATAAGGGAGGTAAAGGCAAAAAAAAGGGCCATGGTGGCGAAGTAAATACAATTGTCACGATCGTTATGAGACGAATGAGTGCACCAAGGCGCAGCGTGAAAGAAAGACATCTTCTTTTAATGAAGACAAACAAACACTTAATAAATGAACAAAACAACCGTGAAGCTAAAACGAACTATGTGCACACATGCAACATAGACATAGACAATTACCCACGAAAGCCTACTGTCTATGGCTGCCTTAAATATGGCTCCCAATCAGAGACAATGAATGACAGCTGTCTCTGATTGAGAACCATTCAGGCAACCATAGACTTGCCTAGACAACTATACTAAACCCAACCCCATACACTCAACAAAACCCCCTATACAATACAACCACCCAAGACGAGACAAAACATACAAAACATCCCCCCTGTCACACCCTGACCTAACCAAAATATTACAGAAACAAAGAATACTAAGGCCAGGGTGTGACAACAATATAGCAAGTAAAACACTGGAATGGTAGATTTGCAGTGGAGGAATGTGCAAAGTAGAGATTGAAATAATGGGGTGCAAAGGAGCAAAATAAATAAATACAGTAGGGGGAGAGGTAGTTGTTTGGGCTAAATTATAGATGGACTATGTACAGGTACAGTAATCTGTGAGCTGCTCTGACAGCTGGTGCTTAAAGCTAGTGAGGGAGATAAGTGTTTCCAGTTTCAGAGATTTTTGTAGTTCGTTCCAGTCATTGGCAGCAGAGAACTGGAAGGAGAGGCGGCCAAAGGAAGAATTGGTTTTGGGGGTGACCAGAGAGATATACCTGCTGGAGCGCGTGGTACAGGTGGGTGCTGCTATGGTGACCAGTGAGCTGAGATTAGGGGGGACTTTACCTAGCAGGGTCTTGTAGATGACCTGGAGCCAGTGGGTTTGGCGACGAGTATGAAGCGAGGGCCAGCCAACGAGAGCGTACAGGTCGCAGTGGTGGGTAGTATATGGGGCTTTGGTGACAAAACGGATGGCACTGTGATAGACTGCATCCAATTTTTTGAGTAGAGTGTTGGAGGCTATTTTGTAAATGACATCGCCGAATGGGAGTAATGGGAAAGTTAGGGTAATTACATGGGAGCAATGGGAATACCTTATATCTGTACCCTACTCGGGGGAGTGGTCACGTTAAACCATACCTCGTCGTGTGTTTCTATAGAATTATAAAGAGGGGTTCCTGCAAATGCAGGAATGCTCATAATTGCAGCCCCCAATTGCACCCTTCTCGGAGTCGCTCAAAATGGCGGCATGAGAGGGTGTAATATTTCTAGCTGAGGAACAATTTTAGGGTTTTCTCACAAAGTTTATAGTTTTAAACTGCAGTTGCAATTTGTTGTTTTTTTCACACAAAAATTATATTTAACCATACAATGTAGCTATTTTGAATAATTTTGTAATTAATCAAACCATTGAAATATATTTTTGACGATTTCCAACGAACAGGCTAGCTATCGAAAAGTTTCAGCGTGTGTAGTTAAGTTAGCCTGCTAACGTCTTCATAGATAGTAGCATGGAATCAGGACATGACCAAACTGTTGCTGAGATAATGGATGTGGAAACTTCCAAGGAGAAAATAGGCATTGTTGAAACTCACTCATATGCTTGCAGTGTAAAACAGGGGGGGTGAATGTGATTCATAGCCGAATACCCCCAACCAAGGAGCAACTTCCAAAGAAGCTGAGAAGTGAACCATCACTGAGCCAGCTACAGGACAACATCGTCCGCATCCTCACGGCTAAAATCAAAGAGAGCGCAGATGACATCATGGATTTGGTGAAAAAGAACACTATCAAGTATCGTTAACCTGAAGAAAGTGATTGATTTCAATGCTGACGAAGTAAAAACTCTGAAGCGGCAGAACGCAACAATGAAAATTCAGGTTGCAAAGCAGGAGAAGAAACTCACTGAAATGGAGTCAAAGGTAAACGAGAATGACCGGTATGGTCGGAGATGGAATCTACGAATTGATGGAATTGCAGAACAATCTGACGAGAACATCAAAGCAAGAGTGAAGGACATTTGCAAGGCAATAGTTCTCTGGATGTAGTGCACCGCCTGGGTAGGCTGAGAGATGGGGAAAACAACCAGCCACCACGACCAGTGATCATGAGATGAATCTCCAGGACAGCGAGGGATATGACATGGAAAAGTGCAAAGAAAAATGACTATTTAAAGAATTAAAGAAGAACAACCTGAGGTTCAAGGAGGATCTGACAGCATTTGACAAAGAAGCTCGGAATCGTCTGTGGCCGATGATTGAGAGAGCAAGGAAGGAAGGGAAAAGTGCATACTTTGCCGGAGCCAAGGCTTTTGTTAATGGAAGGGAAATTCACGCTGACGCCTAGTTTGTTGACTGCTGGATTTATCAAGTGAGTTGTGCAGGACTGAGTTTTATTTGTATCTGATAAAACTTTATATTTCTTCAGGAAAGAGCATTGTTTGTGTGAGCCAAACTTTTTTTATATATATATATTTTTTTATAGGAGGGAAATTCCCACTGACACTTAATGTTAGCTTGATGGCAATTTGTTTTACCAATCTATGGTACAATGTCATTTGCAATTGTATAAAAATATATCATTTAGGTCAACCACTTGTGTGGTGCAAAGGATTGTTTTTATTTGCAACTAGTAAGAACCCGGTTCATGTGAATGTATACACGTTTAATATTCTTCATATAGTCACTGTGATAGTAAATGTCCAGTTCTGTTTTTCTATTAATGCCAGGGAAATCCGTAATATTTTGAAAAGGAAATCTTTATTTTTGTATCATAAGGGTAAGAGTGCCGACTTTTATTTCATTCAAGAAACTCGTGCCTGTTCCACAGATACTGCGTTTTGGAAGTGTCAATGGGGGAATGATATTTGGTTTTCATTTGGTACTAATCGGTCAGCAGGTGTCGCTATTTTCAAAGGCAACTTTAAGGGTTATATATTGAGTCATGAAGCAGATAATACAGGGAGATGGATTATACTATTGGTAGATGTCAACCACGTTCAATTTCATTGTTGTAAATACTTAAGCTTCCAATAACAAGTCAAGTAACTGTATTTTATTTAGAGACATTGAGAGGCAAATAAGTAAAATGATGTCTACATTTCCATTGGCCAAAGTAATATGGGGTGGAGATTTGAATACAGTATTACATGATAATCTAGATAGATGGCCTCCTAAGGATAGCAATTCTGTTTGTGAGATAAGGAATATATGTCTAAGGTTAGGTGTTCTAGATATTTGGAGACATAAGAACCCAGATAAGATTATGTTTACATGGAGTACCAAAGATGTATCTATACAATCCCGTATTGATTTCTGGCTGATATCTGAAGATATGGCTGACAGGGTTGATACACTCTCGATTGAACCATCGATTTTAACAGACCACAAAGGGATCTCAATAAAGATAAATA
This sequence comes from Salvelinus namaycush, assembly GCF_016432855.1. NCBI lineage: Eukaryota > Metazoa > Chordata > Actinopteri > Salmoniformes > Salmonidae > Salvelinus > Salvelinus namaycush. The sequence continues at coordinate 4,453,367 of NC_052321.1, forward strand.
TGCATGGTTTGTCAACAAAAAAAGTTAGTAAAGGTTACTGGAAAATGAACAAGACTTTACTAGAAAATTAAGTATTTAAGAAGAAAGTAGCAGGAATTATTGATAAATACTGGAATTGTGCCTGTGTTATGAATACGTTTGGAAGTTACTGGGAGCTAATGAAATTTGATATAAGGCTTTTGGCTATTTCAATGGGGAAAGAAATTGCTTGTGCCAAGAGAGAGAAAGAATATGACATCATAAAGGGAATAATGGATTATACTATAAAAACTGAACTAACTAATCAGGAATTACTGGAACTATCATCATTGCAAATGCAGTTAGACTGTATCTACGAGGAAAAGGCCTGGGGAGCGTTTGTAAGATCAAGACGAAAATGGATGGAAGAGGGAGAGAAAAATACAAAATATTTCTTTAATTTAGAGAAAAGGGCAGGCGAAAAGACTTCCATATGTAAATGAATGATTAATAATACTCCCAATGAAAATCCAAAAGAAATCTCTCAGCATGTTTCCCAGTTTTATCAGAATCTGTATACATCAGCCCAGCCAACTTCCAATATGGATATTTTCTTAGACAATGTAGCAAACATTGCTAAGAAGATAGATAATGATTTCAGGGATTTTTGTGATGAGTTATCTGAAATTGAGATAAAAGACTGTATTAAAAGCCTTAAGGACAATAGGTCCCCTGGAAATGATGGTTTAATAAGCGAGTTTTATAAAGCAGTCAATGATAAATTGATTCCTTTCATTCTATGTTCCAAGAATCAATAGAAAAAGGGGAGTTACTGGCTTCCTTAAAGCAAGTTGTAATTACTTTGATTTCCAAACCTAATAAGGATAGTCTTTATATAGACAACTGGAGACCTATTAGCCTGTTGAATAATGATGGGAAATTATTTGCCCTTGTATTTGCTAAGAGGTTGAAACAAGGCTCGCATCATATAATTGATGAAGAACAAAAAAGCAATACGTTTTTGGGGGGATTTTTTAAATATTTTTTTTAAAGCAGTCCAAACTTTATATAGTGGTTGTACTAGCTCTGTAAAATTAGCTCACTGGACATCCCAAAGATTTGATATTGGCCGTGGCATTAGGCAGGGCTGCCCGATTAGTCCATTTTTATTTGTTACTCAAATTGTGGCTCTTCATATCAAGAAAGGGAATTTAAAGTGTTTCAGCACTTGGCAATGAATTTAAACTATGTCAACTGGCTGATGATACCACCATATTTTTAAGAGACAAGAATGAGGTTTCTAAAGCAGTTTCCTGTATTGAAGACTTTTCCTTCGTTTCAGGTTTGAAAATTAATACGAATAAGTCAGTCTTATTTCCACTCAAGGACTGTGTTTTACAGGAAGTATACGGTATCACAATTAAACATACGGTTACTTATCTTGGAATTCTTTTATGCAAGGATGGGGAAAAAAAGGAGTGAATTAAACTTTAACCCCATTATTGAGAAAACAAAGAAGAAATTTAACCTCTGGTTGCTGAGAGATACTTTGTTATACGGTTGGGTTTTATTGTACAAAGCTGAAGGGTTATCCAGATCAGTTTATGTCTCGTTATCACTTGAATTCTCCCCTAAAATTGTAAAGGACTTAGATAAGATTCTTTATCATTTTATTTGGAGGAACAAGCCTCACTATCTACAGAAAGATATTCTCACTAATACCCAAGAACAAGGTCTTGAGGTTTTAGATTTAAATACTCTAAATAATACTTTTAAGATAAATTGGATTCTGAAGTATGTTAAGAACCAGAACAGTATTTGGAATTTCTTCCCTAAGTATTTATTTGACTCTGTTGGTGGTTTAGAGTTTTTTGCTTCAATGTAATTTTGATATTGATAAAATCCCAGTAAAGTTGCCCATATTCCATAAGCAGGCAATTTTACCTTGGATGTTAGCGTATAAACACAATTTTCCCCTCACAGATACGGAACATGGAACAACAAAGATATACGATTTAAAAATAAGTAATTTTTTTTCGTAACTGGTTTGAGAATAAAATTATTTTGGTTGGTCAGTTACTGAATAAGGATGGATATCTACTCTCATATGGGGAATTTCTTGATAAGTTTAAAAGTCCAATAACCCCGAAAGAATATGCAATTGTTTTTGATGCGATTCCAAGGGGGGTTGTATCTCTTTTAAATTCGTCTGTGGTTGATGTAAGTAGCATAGATTTACATGAAAATATATTCATTGGCAATATTAACATCAAAGATAAATGTAGTAATAAACAGATTAGGAATATTGTTTGTGATACTACAATTCCCCCAGCAAGATAATTTTGGTAAAATTAATGGTGATATACAAATGGGGGAAAGCATGGAAAATTGCTAACAAATATTGTATCACTAACAAGTTAAAGGAAGTTTCATTTAAAATGTTACATAGAATTTATCCTGTGAAACATGTTTTGGAAAGATTCAAGCTGAATATTGAATATATTTGTGATTTCTGTGGAATGGAGGAGACCATTTTGCATTTGTTTTTTGCCTGTATTTATAGTAGAAATTTTGGGGTTGACATACAGAATTTCTTACAAAAAATAGGACCGCTTGTACTATTTAATGGTTTTGATATAATGATTTATTTCAGAAATTCTGACATAGATAAAGATGTAGTATATTTAATTAAACTGCTAATAATACTAGGTACATTTCATATTCACATATGCAAATGGTCTAATTCAAAACCTAACTTTTTTCACTTTATAAATTAATTTAAACAATACGGCACTACTTTAACTAAAATGAAAAACAAAAAGGCAATTAAAACTTGTTGTATTATTAATGAATATGATTTGTTTGTTTAGGATTCCTGGCAATGTAAATAGTTTGTATGTATGCTTGTTTGCATGTGACTATTCCTCTTTTGTTTGTTGATATTTGTTAATAAAAATAACACAAAATAATATCTATATAAAATTGCACCCTTCTCGGCGGATGGTGGTATTGGAACGACTCAATATCACCATCTGCCGGCTTTTGGGCTATAGCAGAGATCGTCTAGGCTACATTATAACGTTACGGGCTTTGGCTGCATCCATTTAACATTACTCCCTGGGTCATTCATACTGTAGATACCTGATACTAGTTTGCCAACAGCTAGTTTGGGTACAGCGCTGGCTAGCAGAATAGCTAACCTAAACGTTAGTTGACTCACCTTGCCCACCTCGGCATTGCCAAGGCTGATCACTTTTACACGCAGTGATTTCTTGTTCTCACGTCTCTTCTGCACATTTGTGTCCATGCTGCTGAAATTTAGCTATGTTAAATATTGTTGTTTGTTTCTTATTTACGTCGTCGATGATGGCTGTGAAGCTGGAATTCCACTAAAGTTAGATTTGTACAGTACGCCCCGCCTTGACTGGCTAGCTGACATTTACTCAATCTTAAACAACCTCGTTTACAATTGTATAGCCGCGCATCGTTATGGATCTGAATAAATATTAGACAAGCTATTCTGGACGAGTGAGACATGTATTTGATGGGTTAGCTATCTAGCCTTCTTTGCTAGCGCCGCTGTTTTGCACAGCTTTGTCTGTCAATTTCTTATTTGCGGAAGCAGATTCGTTATGAAGTCAGATTTAACAGAACTCAGTTATGTTTTTATACATTTAATAATCAAACACAGCTGTTTGTATATCAATAAAAAGTATATTATCTACAGCTAGTTCATCTTCACATAAACGTAGTATATTTTAACAATAGATTTTAAAGAGTAAAATCTGTTTTTAAAACTGGAAGCAGTTTCTATGGCAACAACGACGCATGACAGCAGATTCGCGATGTTTCCTGCACTGAAACGTGATTTATTTTGCGTGTGTTTATTTCGTTTATTTGACCACTTTTAAAACATTATAGAACCACACATGTGAATAGAGTACAATGCCATTACAATTATCGAACATGACACACAAAAGTTGAAAAACGTATTTTCCATTGTGGTCCTCACAAAATACATGGCCTTCAGAAAGTATTCATACCCCTTGACTTTCCACACATTTTGTTGTGTTACAGCCTGAATTTAAAATTGATTAAATTTAGACTTTTTTTGTCACTGGCCTACACACAATACCCCATCATATCAAAGTGGAATTATGTTATATTTTTTACCAATTGATAAAACATTAAAAGCTGAAATGTCTTGAGTCAATAAATATTCAACCCCTTTGAAGTTCAAGAGTAAAGACTTGCTTAACAAGTCACATAATAAGTGCCCAGATCATCTCCACTACTGCGGGATGTATTGTATCCTCCAGTCTTAACGAACAGGACCTCCTCTGGAGGGAAGGTCTGCTGCCTGGCTCTCCACACAGGTAGGTGTATTTAAGGTGTCTGTTTGCCCAAAGCAGTAATTCCCTTGATGTGTGCAACCATGGTCCATATCAAATCAAATTTTATTTGGATACAACAGGTGTAGGTCGACCTTACAATGAAATGCTTACTTACAAGCCCTTAAACAACAATGCAGTTTTAAGAAAAATAAGTGTTAAGTAAAAAATAGAAAATAAAAGTAACAAATAATTAAACAGCACCAGTAAAATAACAATAGTGAGGCTATATACAGGGGGTACCGGTACAGAGTCAAAGTGCGGGGCACCGGTTGGTCGAGGTAATTGAGGTAATATGTACATGTTGTCCTCTAAGTACTGTGAGGAAGTGCCGGAGTGCAATGTGAACCGCCTTAAGCTCCAGTACGTTGATGTGAGCTATTGTCAATGGTGCTGACCATACACCATTGACCCCTGACTGGTTCAATACTGTTCCACATCCCTGTAGGGAGGTGTCTGTGGTCAAAGTCATCTGAACTGCATCTAAGAGAACTCCACTGGGAGTTTGAAGTGCTAGACACCTTCATTGTATTGCTCAACCAGCAACTCATTGAAATTGTCAGCTTTTTGTGTTTGTCCCTTCTGGGACATAGATTGGGTCTGTTGTAGCATTGCTGGATTGGCTGTGCAACATGGACCTTAGCAGCTAGAAGGCCAAGGAGCCTCTGACTCTCTAGCACGGTCACCTGTTTTCTCAGTTTTAAATGTTGAAAGACAATTTGTCAATGATATGGAGAGAGTGTTGCTCGCATGATTTGAGTGTCCAGTGTCAAGCCCAGGAAGTGCACACACTGAATGGGGACCAGAAAACTATTTTCCAAGTTCATTGTTAGTCCCAACTCAGAGAGGTGATGTGAGACCATGGATGTGTGTGCCAAAACTTGGCTTTGTGTCCCTGCACATATTAGCCAATCGTCTAAGTAATTCAGGACCATGACTCCTCTTTGGCGATGGGGGGCTAGCGCTGCGCTTATGCACTTTGTTAAAGTGCGAGGATCGAGCGAAAGGCCGAAGGGTAGAACGCGCAACTGAAAAATACGTTTTTCGAAGGCAAATCTTGGTTATTTTCTGTGTGCTGGTAGTTCCTTGGTGTCCACATACGCACTATACACACACACACACATACACATGGATTTAGTACTGTAGATATGTGGTAGTGGTGGAGTAGGGGCCTGTGATGTGAAATCTGTGAATGTATTGTAATGTTTTGTAAATTGTATAGACTGCATTCATTTAGCTGGACGCCAGGAAGAGTAGCTGCTGTATTGGCAGCAGCTAATAGGGATCCGTAATAAATACAAATACATATCACCAACAAACTATCATGGTCCCAACACACCAAGAAAGTTGTGAAGGGGGCACAACAATGCCTTTTCCCCATAAGGAGACTGAAAAGATTTGGCATGGATCCCCAGATCCTCAAAAAGTTCTACAGCTGCACCATCGAGACCATCCTGACTAGTTGCATCACCACCTGGTATGGCAACTGCTCAGCGTCCGACCCTAAGGTGCTAGAGGGTAGTGCGTACAGCCCAGTACATCACTGGGGCCAAGTGTCCTGCCATCCAGGACCTATATACTAGGCGGTGTCAGAGAAAGGCCCCAAAAAATTGTCAACGATATATTAAGCATCTCAATCACATAGCGTAAAGGGGAAGTTCCCATAGGTTGTTTGGCAGCCTCTTCCAAAAAAAAAAAAGAGATCAGGCGGACAGAGTAACTTTAGCAGTAGGTTGAATCAGTATTTTATTGTGTTTTTCTGTGTCATGATTCCATTACTGGACAAATCATCTGCATAGGACAGGCAGTTTCAGGTTACACTTAATACATTTTAATTCAATTTGATGTGGATTATGGAAAGATAGGGAACGTGTGATGGGCTTTAGAAAGAAAATGTAAGGATCTATTAACCATGCGTCAGGTACTTTAAGCCTACTGTTTTACATGTGGTATTCTGAGTAATCAAAACATTTGCGGTGAAATTAGGCCTAAGTTATTTAAATTTGGCATAGCACCACAACAATGGATATTTACCCAGAGGACACTGCATCTATCCTAATGCTTATACTTACCTATTTGGTTCATGCATAGGCCTAGGCCTTGGTCTCATACAACTTTAGCCTAGAATTAAACCTAGGTTCCACGGTACCGGTGCCACCTGGATATCACCTCGTTATTGTTATTCTTATTGTGGTACTTTTTTATTTTAGTCTACTTGGTAAATATTTTCTTCTTCTTTAACTGCACTGCACGGCTTGTAAAGTAAGCATTTCACGGTTAAGTCTACACTTGTTGTATTTGGGCGCAGTTTGATTTGTTTTGACATGTGTGGTGTTGCATTGTCATCTTATATTAATGAACATGCATATCAACATTTGGAACTACCAAGTGTTACCGTTTGCCACGTGATCATCTTAAATACTAGGTGGGCATTTGGTTTGTGGGAGGCATGAGTTGGCATTCGTTTCGGTATAGGCTGGCTCAGCTGGGTTTTCAATGGCAAAAGGAAAGAGGTTTATCTAGCAGATGATAAAGACAAATTGATAAGGAACCTGTTGTTTATAAACAGTATTCTATAGAGAAACTTTAATGGATTAATATTTTCCTCTGTAGTTTTATTCACATTGCTATTATCTTCTTCCTCAGAATGTCTGGGATCGGACACTTCAAAATGAGTTACAACTAGTGCCTATTCCACAAGTCACCACCGGCTTAGACTTAGATGTTAAAATGCCTATTTACTCTGTTCCATCTCACTGTGCAATCCACTGTCGCATCAGCCCAGCCAGGCAATTTATAAACTTGATCTCCACTATAAAAAGCATCTTGACATTCTCACCTTTCTTTTAGATTAGCATTTAGTTTTCAACAGCGGAGATTTGTATAAATCTTTGTCTGTCTCTCCGACATCTGCAACTTTGTTTCAATACTAATGAACGTGTTGAGAGTCGGGACGAGACAGACAGGCAGGCAGCCAGTCAAAATCCTATCCACAGTAGGCTACTAGCCCTGCCAAAGAGACTAGCAAGGCCTATCCTCTGTTGGATACTAGCCCTGACAAAGATACTAGCAAGGCCTATCCTCTGTTGGACACTAGTCCTGCCAAAGAGACTAGCAAGGCCTATCCTCTGTAGGCTACTAGCCCTGACAAAGATACTAGCAAGGCCTATCCTCTGTAGGCTACTAGCCCTGCCAAAGAGACTAGCAAGGCCTATCCTCTGTAGGCTACTAGCCCTGACAAAGAGGCTAGCAAGTTCTATCCACAGTAGGCTACTAGCCCTGCCAAAGAGACTAGCAAGGCCTATCCTCTGTAGGCTACTAGACCTGACAAAGAGACTAGCAAGGCCTATCCTCTGTAGGCTACTAACCCTGCCAAAGAGACTCGCAAGGCCTATCCTCTGTAGGCTACTAGCCCTGCCAAAGAGACTAGCAAGGCCTATCCTCTGTAGGCTTCTAGCCCTGCCAAAGAGACTAGCAAGGCCTATCCTCTGTAGGCTACTAGACCTGACAAAGAGACTAGCAAGGCCTATCCTCTGTAGGCTACTAACCCTGCCAAAGAGACTAGCAAGGCCTATCCTCTGTTGGATACTAGACCTGACAAAGAGACTCGCAAGGCCTATCCTCTGTAGGCTACTAGCCCTGCCAAAGAGACTAGCAAGGCCTATCCTCTGTAGGCTTCTAGCCCTGACAAAGAGACTAGCAAGGCCTATCCTCTGTAGGCTTCTAGCCCTGACAAAGCGACTAGCAAGTTCTATCCACAGTAGGCTACTAGCCCTGCCAAAGAGACTAGCAAGGCCTATCCTCTGTAGGCTACTAGCCCTGACAAAGAGACTTGCAAGGCCTATCCTCTGTAGGCTACTAACCCTGCCAAAGAGACTAGCAAGGCCTATCCTCTGTTGGATACTAGTCCTGCCAAAGAGACTCGTAAGGCCTATCCTCTGTAGGCTACTAGCCCTGCCAAAGAGACTAGCAAGGCCTATCCTCTGTAGGCTTCTAGCCCTGCCAAAGAGACTAGCAAGGCCTATCCTCTGTAGGCTACTAGACCTGACAAAGAGACTAGCAAGGCCTACCCTCTGTAGGCTACTAACCCTGCCAAAGAGACTAGCAAGGCCTATCTATCCTCTGTTGGATACTAGACCTGACAAAGAGACTCGCAAGGCCTATCCTCTGTAGGCTACTAGCCCTGCCAAAGAGACTAGCAAGGCCTATCCTCTGTAGGCTTCTAGCCCTGACAAAGAGACTAGCAAGGCCTATCCTCTGTAGGCTTCTAGCCCTGACAAAGCGACTAGCAAGTTCTATCCACAATAGGCTACTAACCATGCCAAAGAGACTAGCAAGGCCTATCCTCTAGCCCTGGATTGATTTGAATAGAGCTTGCTATTATGTTGTGTGACATGACAAAGTGTTCACATTGAGGTCTGTGTCCCAAATGGTACCCTATATAGTGGGATGGTCTAAAATAGTGCACTCTGTAGGGAATAGGGTACCCTTAGGGACACATAAAACAGAGTGCACTACTTATTGATTTTAGTCAGCTCTTGTCATACTATTGTCCCTGTAGCTACACATGTTACACCCTGGCCCAGACTAAACTCAGTACCAGTAGCAGACATCCAACCACACCACTATGGGTTTACACCAAGAGCAGAGGAGCTCCAAAGAACACTTCTACCTTTTGGATATACAGCTTCTTTCAGTGCAGGGAAAACATTTATATTTCATCATCGTCATCATCATCATCATCACCACCACCACCACCACCACCTTCTTCATCATCATCTTCGTCACCATCATCTTCATCACCATCTTTATCTTCATCACCATCTTTATCTTCATCACCATCTTTATCTTCATCACCATCTTTATCTTTATCTTCATCACCATCTTTATCTTTATCTTCATCACCATCTTTATCTTCATCACCATCTTTATCTTTATCTTCATCACCATCTTTATCTTCATCTCTTGGCCAAGCAGCAACCCTGGGCAGCTGCACCTCAAACAATGGAAACAAGGGTTATAAACTGAGCCAATCACATTGGGAGCCAATCACATTGCTCCATCAATCAATCAATTAGGAACACTCAATTAAGACAAAAGCATGCGCAGTAATTAAGGGCATTCGTCACACCTGTGACACACGTTCATGGCGAGAGTCCAATATCAGTCCCATATCTGTTTGTGCTGTATAGCTAACTCCTATGGTCGTTGGTTGTTATGCTATGTTGAGTTGGCTATACAGCAGCAGATCTGGGAATCTAGTAATATGTCGACCAGGGAATAGGGCTACAAGGGAATAGGGCTACCATGTAAACGACCTACAGTATGGGCTACCAGGGAATAGGGCTACCAGGGAATAGGGCTACCAGGGAATAGGGCTACAAGGGAATAGGGCTACCATGTAAACGACCTACAGTATGGGCTACCAGGGAATAGGGCTACCAGGGAATAGGGCTACCAGGTAAACGACCTACAGTATGGGCTACCAGGGAATAGGGCTACCAGGGAATAGGGCTACCAGGGAATAGGGCTACCAGGTAAACGACCTACAGTATGGGCTACCAGGGAATAGGGCTACAGTATGGGCTACCAGGGAATAGGGCTACAGTATGGGCTACCAGGGAATAGGGCTACCAGGGAATAGGGCTACAGTATGGGCTACCAGGGAATAGGGCTACCAGGGAATAGGGCTACAGTATGGACTACCAGGGAATAGGGCTACAGTATGGACTACCAGGAAATAGGGCTACAGTATGGCCTACCAGGGAAAAGGGCTACAGTATGGACTACCAGGGAATAGGGCTACAGTATGGACTACCAGGGAATAGGGCTACAGTATGGACTACCAGGGAATAGGGCTACAGTTATGGACTACCAGGGAATAGGGCTACAGTATGGCCTACCAGGGAATAGGGCTACAGTATGGCCTACCAGGGAAAAGGGCTACAGTTATGGACTACCAGGGAATAGGGCTACAGTATGGACTACCAGGGAATAGGGCTACAGTATGGACTACCAGGGAATAGGGCTACAGTTATGGACTACCAGGGAATAGACCTACAGTATGGACTACCAGGGAGACAGGGTTGTTCAAACAAAAGTGGATCTATTCTGTACTTTGCTCTCTGGTGATGAGAGGATTGAGTGTTGGTGACGTTTGAGAGAGAGAGAGTGGAAACTGAGCTGCACTTCCTAATCTCCTGCCAAATGTATGACCATATTAGAGACACATATTTCCCTCAGATTACACAGACCCAAGAATTCGAAAGCAAATCCAATTTTGATAAACTCCCGTATCTATTGGGTGAAATACCACAGTGTGCCATCACAGCAGCAAGATGTGTTGCCACAAGAAAAGGGCAACCAGTGAAGAACAAACAGCATTGTAAATACAACCTATATTTATGTTCATTTATTTTCCCTTTTGTACTTTAACTATTTGCACATCATTACGACACTGTATATAGACATAATGTGACATTTGAAATATCTTTTTTCTTTTGGAACTTTTGTGAGTCTGTTGAATGTAAATTTTTTATTGTTTATTTCACTTTTGTTTATTATCTATTTAACTTGCCTTGACAATGTTAACATACTGTATGTTTCCCATGCCAATAAAGCCCCTTAAATTGAAATTTAATTGAGAGAGAGCGAGAGAGAGGCTAACCAGCTAAGTGAGTGAAAAGATGGAGCAAGGTGTGAGAAAGTGTGAAAACAGAGGGAAGGAGGGAGGGAAGGAGGGTGGGAGGTGTGAGGAAGTGTGAAAACAGAGGGAAGGAGGGAGGGAAGGAGGGTGGGAGGTGTGAGGAAGTGTGAAAACAGAGGGAGGGAGGGAGGCATGTCAGTTTGGTGAGAGGAGTGAAAGTAGCCAAGGCGAAACTCAGTCCTCCAACAACACCAGGCTGCTATAGAGCACTCATTCTTTCTCTCTCTAACCCTGCATTTTTCAGACACCCCATCCTCTCCTCCATTCTTCATCCTCTCCTCCCTTCCTCTTTCGCTGGCTTGGTGACCTCTGGTCTGCTTGTCACTTCCTGAGCCCTTTGACCTTTAACCCCAGGGAGCGCCGGGAGACCAGCAATTCCTCAGGACAAGATGCCCCTGACCCTCCCCAGCCTCCCTCGCTTCCCTCGTCGTCTCCTCCGCCTCCCGTCTCTTCCCAGGCTGCATGGTGTGCCCATGCCCCATCTGCCCATTCTGTCTGGCCTCTGCCAGGGGCCTCGGAGGCTGCTGCTGGACTGCACCTCTATACTGGACCATCTCCCGGTCTCAGGTAAGTGCCCTCTGACCCCTCAGCTTCCACTGTACCATCTCCCTGTCTCAGGTAGGTGCCCTCTGACCCCTCAACTTCCACTGGACCATCTCCCTGTCTCAGGTCGGTACCATTTGACCCCTCAACTTCCACTGGGCCATCTCCCTGTCTCAGGTCGGTACCCTCTGACCCCTCAGTTTCCACTGGACCATCTCCCTGTCTCAGGTAGGTGCCCTCTGACCCCTCAACTTCCACTGGACCATCTCCCTGTCTCAGGTAGGTGCCTTCTGACCCCTCAACTTCCACTGGACCATCTCCCTGTCTCAGGTAGGTGCCCTCTGACCCTCAACTTCCACTGGACCATCTCCCTGTCTCAGGTAGGTGCCCTCTGACCCCTCAGCTTCCACTGGACCATCTCCCTGTCTCAGGTAGGTGCCCTCTGACCCCTCAGCTTCCACTGGACCATTTCCCTGTCTCAGGTAGGTGCCCTCTGACCCCTCAGCTTCCACTGGACCATCTCCCTGTCTCAGGTAGGTGCCCTCTGACCCCTCAGCTTCCACTGGACCATCTCCCTGTCTCAGGTAGGTGCCCTCTGACCCCTCAGCTTCCACTGGACCATCTCCCTGTCTCAGGTAGGTGCCCTCTGACCCCTCAGACATCATTACAGCATCTAGTTTTGATTTACATTTGATTGAGTTGTCAACTACAGTAATTCAATGTGAAATCAACCAAACAATTGAACCATTTCAATGGATTAAGGGTAAAAGTTGATTGGTCGAAAACTCCTTTATGTTGATTACTTTTTTTGCAAATCCAATCAGTATTCCACCTTGATTTAACATCATCACATAGATTTTTGTTGTTGTCGATGTTGAAATGAAGTGGAAACAACATTGACTCAACCTGTTTGTGCCCAATGGGCTGTCTCAGGTAGGCACCTTCTGACCTTTAACCTAATCTCAAAAATCCAAATCAAATGTTATTTGTCACATAAACGTGTTTAGCATCATTACACATTGACCCCCGTGACCCCTTGACCCTGTTGGAACGTGACCTGGATAAAAAGAGAGAATCTCTGTCTTAATTGACAGCTTAATTACCCCTATAATAGACCACTGTTGGGTGTCATATGAGATATGCAAAGAGAAAAGGGAAGTAGAGAGAGAGGCTGGTAGGTCTTCATCATATACTCCTACAATTTCACCCTCATTTCAATAGTATGTCTTTGTGAGTTGTTGCTGTATTTGGACTGTTAGTGTGTCTAGTTGTTGCTGTATTTGGACTGTTAGTGTGTCTAGTTGTTGCTGTATTTGGACTGTTAGGATGTCTAGTTGTTACTGTATTTGGACTGTTAGTGTGTCTAGTTGTTGCTGTATTTGGACTGTTAGTGTGTCTAGTTGTTGCTGTATTTGGACTGTTAGTGTGTTTAGTTGTTGCTGTATTTGGACTGTTAGTGTGTTTAGTTGTTGCTGTATTTGGACTGTTAGTGTGTTTAGTTGTTGCTGTATTTGGACTGTTAGTGTGTTTAGTTGTTGCTGTATTTGGACTGTTAGTGTGTTTAGTTGTTGCTGTATTTGGACTGTTAGTGTGTCTAGTTGTTGCTGTATTTGGACTGTTAGTGTGTCTAGTTGTTGCTGTATTTGGACTGTTAGTGTGTCTAGTTGTTGCTGTATTTGGACTGTTAGTGTGTCTAGTTGTTGCTGTATTTGGACTGTTAGTGTGTCTAGTTGTTGCTGTATTTGGACTGTTAGTGTGTCTAGTTGTTGCTGTATTTGGACTGTTAGTGTGTCTAGTTGTTGCTGTATTTGGACTGTTAGTGTGTCTAGTTGTTGCTGTATTTGGACTGTTAGTGTGTCTAGTTGTTGCTGTATTTGGACTGTTAGTGTGTCTAGTTGTTGCTGTATTTGGACTGTTAGTGTGTCTAGTTGTTGCTGTATTTGGACTGTTAGTGTGTCTAGTAGTTGCTGTATTTGGACTGTTAGTGTGTCTAGTTGTTGCTGTATTTGGACTGTTAGTGTGTCTAGTTGTTGCTGTATTTGGACTGTCAGGATGTCTAGCTGTTTCTGTGTTAAAGTGCTGTCCTGTGAGTTGAAACAGATTATCTCTGACTGAGCTGCTTCACATGGAAGGGATCTTTAGACCAGAGTCCTTTGGGAATGCAGCCAACAACTCCCACACTGCTCTGAGGCTGGCACAACTGGCTGAAATTGGCCTAATGTTACACAACAACATGGAAGCCTTGGCGATCTTTTAAAGGAATACAGTACAGTAGGTGTGTCTGAAACACAACTGGTAGATCATCCCTTTAGAGCCGGTCTGGAAAAGGCTGTGGATGAGGATACTGTGGATGAGGATACTGTGGATGAGGATACTGTGGATGAGGATACTGTGGATGAGGATACTGTGGATGAGGATACTGTGGATGAGGGTACTGTGGATGAGGATACTGTGGATGAGGATGCTGTGGATGAGGATACTGTGATGCTGTGGATGAGGATACTGTGGATGAGGATACTGTGGATGAGGATACTGTGGATGAGGATACTGTGGATGAGGATGCTGTGGATGAGGATGCTGTGGATGAGGATGCTGTGGATGAGGATACTGTGGATGAGGATACTGTGGATGAGGATACTGTGGATGAGGATACTGTGGATGAGGATGCTGTGGATGAGGATGCTGTGGATGAGGATACTGTGGATGAGGATACTGTGGATGAGGATACTGTGGATGAGGATGCTGTGGATGAGGATAATGTGATGCTGTTGAGAAGGATAATGTGATGCTGTGGATGAGGATGATGTGATGCTGTGGATGAGGATACTGTGATGCTGTGGATGAGGATGATGTGATGCTGTGGATGAGGATATCATGATGCTGTGGATATGGATACTGTGATGCTGTGGATGAGGATACTGTGATGCTGTGGATGAGGATACTGTGATACTGTGGATGAGGATACTGTGGATGAGGATGCTGTGGATGAGGATACTGTGGATGAGGATGCTGTGGATGAGGATACTGTGGATGAGGATGCTGTGGATGAGGATACTGTGGATGAGGATACTGTGGATGAGGATACTGTGGATGAGGGTACTGTGGATGAGGATGCTGTGGATGAGGATGCTGTGGATGAGGATACTGTGGATGAGGATGCTGTGGATGAGGATACTGTGATGCTGTGGATGAGGATGCTGTGATGCTGTGGATGAGGATGATGTGATGCTGTGGATGAGGATATCATGATGCGGTGGATGAGGATGCTGTGATGCTGTGGATGAGGATACTGTGATGCTGTGGATGAGGATGCTGTGATGCTGTGGATGAGGATGATGTGATGCTGTGGATGAGGATATCATGATGCTGTGGATGAGGATGCTGTGATGCTGTGGATGAGGATACTGTGATGCTGTGGATGAGGATACTGTGATGCTGTGGATGAGGATGCTGTGGATGAGGATACTGTGCATTTGTGGATGAGGATACTGTGATGCTGTGGATGAGGATACTGTGACGCTGTGGATGAGGATGCTGTGGATGAGGATACTGTGCATTTGTGGATGAGGATACTGTGACGCTGTGGATGAGGACACTGTGACGCTGTGGCTGAGGATACTGTGACGCTGTGGATGAGGACACTGTGACGCTGTGGATGAGGATACTGTGAAGTTGTGGATGAGGATGCAACCCAGAGCCTGGGTTCGCGCCCAGGCTCTGTCGCAGCCGGCCGCGACCGGGAGGTCCGTGGGGCGACGCACAATTGGCATAGCGTCATCCGGGTTAGGGAGGGTTTGGCCGGTAGGGATATCCTTGTTTCATCGCGCTCCAGCGACTCCTGTGGCGGGCCGGGCGCAGTGCGCGCTAACCAAGGGGGCCAGGTACACGGTGTTTCCTCCGACACATTGGTGCGGCTGGCTTCCGGGTTGGAGGCGCGCTGTGTTAAGAAGCAGTGCGGCTTGGTTGGGTTGTGCTTCGGAGGACGCATGGCTTTCGACCTTCGTCTCTCCCGAGCCCATACGGGAGTTGTAGCGATGAGACAAGATAGTAATTACTAGCGATTGGATACCACGAAAATTGGGGAGAAAAATGGGATAAAATAAAAAAATAAATAATAATAATAATAATAATTTTTGCAGATGACACAACAGTAGTAGGCCTGATTACCAACGATGACGAGACGGCCTGCAGGGAGGAGGTGAGGGCCCTGGGAGTGGGTGCCAGGAAAACAACCTATCACTCAACGTCGACAAAACAAAGGAGCTGATCGTGGACTCCCCCATCCACATCGACGGGACTGCAGTGGAGAAGGTGGAAAGCTTCCATTTTCTCGGCGTACACATCACTGACAAACTGAAATGGTCCACCGGTGTGGTGGAGAAGGCGCAACATCCCCTGTTCAACCTCAGGAGGCTGAAAAAATTTGGCTTGGCACCTAAAGCCCTCACAAACTTTTACAGATGCAAAATTGAGAGCGTCCTATCGGGCTGTAACACCGTCTGGTACGGCAACTGCACCGCCCGCAACCGCAGGGCTCTCACCGGGGGCAAACTACCAGCCCTCCAGGACACTTACACCACCCGATGTCACAGGAAGGCCAAAAAGATCATCAAGGACAACAACCACCCGAGTCACTGCCTGTTCTCCCAACTATCATCCAGAAGGCGAGGTCAGTACAGGTGCATCAAAGCTGGGACCGAGAGACTGAAAAACAGCTTCTATCTCAAGGCCATCAGACTGTTAAATAGCCATCATTAGCACATTAGAGGCTGCTGCCCTATATACATGGACTTGGAATCACTGGCCACTTTAATAATGGAACACTAGTCACTTTAATAATGTTTACATATTTTGCATTACTCATCTCATATGTTTATACTGTATTTTACTCTACTGTATTTTAGTATTTTCCCCTCCGACATTGCTCATCCAAATATTTCTATATTCTTAGTTCCATTCATTTACTTTAGATGTGTGTATACTGTGTGTAATGTTGTGAAATTGTTAGATATTACTTGTTAGATATGGCTGCACTGTTGGAGCTTGAAACGCAAGCATTTTGCTACACCCACAATAACATCAGCTAAACATGTAAATGTGACCATTTGATTTGATTTTGTGCTATTTGTGGATTAGAACATTTATTAATCAGTGTAATACTCAGTTCTGAGGACAGGGGCAGGGGGAGGGAGGACTGGGGGAGGGAGGACTGGGGGAGGGAGGACTAGGGCAGGGAGGACTGGGGCAGGGAGGACTGGGGGAGGGAGGACTGGGAGGAATTGATTTTCTTTCTGGCTTTTTCTGTCACGTTCTCTCTTCCTGTGTCACTCTCTCTCTCTCACTTCAATTCAATTCAAAGGGCTTTATTGGCATGGGAGACATATGCTTTTCTCTTTCGCTTTAATGCGCCTGCTCACTCCAGCACGGCCTCTCTCTCTCTCTCTCTCTCTCTCTCTCTCTGACGAGCCTGCTCACTCCAGCACGGTCTCTCTCTCTCTCTGACGAGCCTGCTCACTCCAGCACGGTCTCTCTCTCTCTCTCTCTCTCTCTCTCTCTCTCTCTCTAACGCGCCTGCTCACTCCAGCACAGTCTCTGTCTCTGCTACCTCTGTAACTGCGCATGCATGAATGAAGAGTGGGGCGTGTGTTCTGTGCTGCGAGGATTAACATCACAGAGTACGGGGTATGTCTGGCTCTCTGAGGGTGTGTGTGTACCAGTGTGTGTGTACCAGTGTGTGTGTGTGTGCACAGGCATTGTTCTCAAGCTCAGTGCTTCTGCAGCCAAGGTCATAGGAGCCTGGTCACATGCACAGTGTGTGAGCGAGGCAGCGAGGTAGCGAGGCAGCGAGCGAGCGAGTGAGTGTGAACCGTAGCGTCTCTCTCGGTGTGAAAAGCAGGGGGTGGGGACCTCATCAAATCATTCATCCATGTACGGTAAGGATGGTGTTTGTGTGTGCGTGTGTGTAGAGCTTTGTTTCCTCTTTGCTCTACTCTGTTGTAGGAGTTGGAGTCTGTCTCGCTGGTGTCAACAGCAGGTGTTTTTGTCTGTGTGCGTTTGCATTGTGTGTGTGTGTGTGTGTGTGTGTGTGTGTGTGTGTGTGCGCGCTCTGGGCTTTCTTTCACTGTCATGGGAACGTGATGCTGAAGCAACAGATTGTGTGTGAATGGATTAGCTATTGTACGTCTCACTGAAGCTAACTACTGTACACACACACACAGAGCAGATGTTTAAACAAAACGGGAGACATGTTATCACAGGTAGCTGTGTTTGGTTAAGTCTATGCTTTGTTTTGTTACCCTTCATCGTAACACACACACACACACACACACACACACACACACACACACACACACACACACACACACACACACACACACACACACACACACACACACACACACACACACACACACACACACACACACACACACACACACACAGGCAGCCTGTGCTAGCCACAGGGAAGTTAAATGAAGCCACTGACCGATCGATTTGTGATTGGTCGGTCTGCTGGATCGTTTGTATTATCAGTCTGGAGTCCCGTCTCATTGGAGGAGAGAATGATTGACAAGCCGTTGTGTTGACATACAGCACAGAGAGCATGCAGTCTGGAAACGAGCCTTAAACCCTACGGTGTGGAAGGATTACTGAGCAGTATTGCAGTCAGTCAGAACGAAGGGTTGTAAAAATCAGATATTACTGAGCTCTGCTTCTCTGTTCTCTGTCTGTCTCACTATAATCCTGACACCTGGCTTCTCCCTACATTCTACAATACAAGAGAGGGGGAGAGAGAGAGGGAGAGAAAGAGAGGGAGAGGGAGAGAGGGAGAGAAAGAGTGCCTACTCAATTGCACAACTGAATGCATTCAACCGAAGTACACTACATGACCAAAAGTATGTGGACACCTGCTCGTCGAACATCTCATTCCAAAATCATGGGCATTAATATGGAGTAGGTTCCCCCACCTCCACTCTTCTGGGAAGGCTTTCCACTAGATGTTGGAACATTGCTGTGGGGGACTTGTTTCCATTCAGCCACAAGAGCATTAGTGAGGTTGGGCACTGATGTTGGGCGATTAGGCCTGGCTCACAGTTGGCGTTCCAATTCATCCCAAATGTGTTTGATGGGGTTGAGGTCAGAGTTCTATGCAGGCCAGTTGAATTCTTGCACACCGACCTCGCTTTGTCCACAGGGGCATTGTCATGCTGAAACAGGAAAGAGCCTTCCCCAAACTGTTGACACAAAGTTGGAAAGACAGAATCGTCTAACATGTCATTGTATGCTGTAGCGTTAAGATTTCCCTTCACTGGAACTAAGGGGCCCGAACCATGAAAAACAGCCCCAGACCATTATTCCTCCACCACCAAACTTTACAGTTGGCACTATGCATTTGGGCAGGTGGCGTTCTCCTGGCACCTGCAAAACCCAGATTCGTCCGTCAGACTGCCAGATGGTGAAGCGTGATTCATCACTCCAGGGAACGCATTTCCACTGCTCCAGAGTCCATTGACGGCGAGCTTTACACCACTCCAGCCGATTCTTAGCATTGCGCATGGGGATCTTAGGCTTGTGTGCGCTGCTCGGCCATGGAAACCCATTTCATGAAGCTCCCAACGAACAGTTCTTGTGCTGACGTTGCTTCCAGAGGCAGTTTGGAACTCGGTTAAAGAGCGGCGCTTTGGCACTCTGCGGTCCTGTACTGTGAGCTTTTGTGGCCTACCACTTCGCGGCAGAGCCGTTGTTGCTCCAATACGTTTTCACTTCACAATAACAGCACTTACAGTTGACCGGGGGCAGCTCTAGCAGGGCAGAAATTTGATGAACTGACTTGTTGGAAAGGAGGCATTCTATGACGATGCCACGTTGAAAGTCACTGAGCTCTTCACTAAGGCCATTCTACTGCCAATATTTCCAAAGGAGATTGCATGGCTGTCTGCTCGATTTTACATGTCAGCAACAGGTGTGGCTGAAATACCTTTGTTTATATAGTGTATGTCTTCTGAATTTAACCCCTCTGAATCCGAGAGAGGGGCCTTGATCAACGTCCACAATCATCAGCTCCCAGGAGTAGTTGTTGTTTAGGATTAACTGCCGAGGCTCAAGGGCAGTACGGCAGATTTTTCCGCCTTGCTGGCTCGGGGATTCGAACCAGTGAGGGAGGGGAGAGAGAGAGCTACACCCCACAAACAACATTAGTTCCTGCTACGCCCCACACACAACATTAGTTCCTGCTACGCCCCACACACAACATTAGTTCCTGCTACGCCCCACACACAACATTAGTTCCTGCTACGCCCCACACACAACATTAGTTCCTGCTACACCCCACACACAACATTAGTTCCTGCTACGCCCCACACACAACATTAGTTCCTGCTACGCCCCACACACAACATTAGTTCCTGCTACGCCCCACACACAACATTAGTTCCTGCTACACCCCACACACAACATTAGTTCCTGCTACGCCCCACACACAACATTAGTTCCTGCTACGCCCCACACACAACATTAGTTCCTGCTACGCCCCACACACAACATTAGTTCCTGCTACGCCCCACAAACAACATTAGTTCCTGCTACGCCCCACACACAACATTAGTTCCTGCTACGCCCCACACACAACATTAGTTCCTGCTACGCCCCACACACAACATTAGTTCCTGCTACGCCCCACACACAACATTAGTTCCTGCTACGCCCCACAAACAACATTAGTTCCTGCTACGCCCCACACACAACATTAGTTCCTGCTACGCCCCACACAAACAACATTAGTTCCTGCTACACCCCACACACAACATTAGTTCCTGCTACACCCCACACACAACACACTCTCTCTCTCTCTCTTGCTCTCTCTCTCTCTCTCTCCCGCCTGTCTTTCTCTCTCCTCTCGCTCTCTCTCTCTCTGTCTCTCACTCAATTCAATTCAATTCAATTGACTTTATTGACATGGCAAGTTCATTATTACTTACATTGTCAAAGTATACATATCGAAAAATAAAAATCAAATATATATGTGTATATATATACAAAATATATATATATTTATATATAAATAAATGGTGGGACCAACAGCAATAATAATAGTAGTAGTGGACATGGGATTACCATTAACAACAACTACAACAACAATATTAATCAGAACAACAATAAATTAAAGCAACAGTAGTAGACCAGTGTCAACATGACTGAGAAGACACATGACCTGGTATGAAAGACAAAACAAAACTAAGCTAAATGGGAAATATTATCAACATTACTTTGCATTTTTCACTGGCTGTCCCTCAGGTTGTGGCAGGAGGACACATATTTGGCTGCCAAAACTGCACATTTTGGCTTTTCACCCAATAAATATTTGATTTTTTCTTCATCTTTTATAGTTTCAAATTCTTTGTATTGAGTTATAATTTTGGGAAAGAAATATGCTCTTAGGTCTGAGTATTTGTCACAGTGTAGTAGGAAATGCACCTCTGTCTCTACCTCTCCCCTGGAGCAGAGTGAGCACAGCCTGTCCTCTCTGGGCAGCCAGGTCTCTCACTCTCTGTCTCTCACTTTCTGTCTCTCTCTCGCTGTCTCTGTGTTTGTTTAGCAGGTGTGTGTGGATGCTGTGGGGCTTTGAGACCTCGCTATAAGAGGCTGGTGGACAACATCTTCCCAGAGGACCCAGAGGTACACGGACTCACAGAGACTATAATATGTAACCCTAACCCTAGTGTATATAGAGATCCTGTTATACGTTCTATATGTATTTCTATAGTTCTATACGTAGTGTATATAGAGATCCTGTTATACGTTCTATATGTATTTCTATAGATCTATACGTAATGTATATAGAGATCATATGATATGTTCTATATGTAAATCTGTAGATCTATATGTAATTCATGGGGTTGTTCAATGACAAACATGTATTTGTTTAAAACCTCTTAAGGATCGTACTATTTTTTCAAATGTTTGCCTAAAATGACATACCCAAATCAAACTGCCTGTAGCTCAGGACCTGAAGCAAGGATATGCATATTATTGATACCATTTGAAAGGAAATACTTTGAAGTTTGTGGAAATGTGAAATTAATGTAGGAGAATATAACACATTAGATATGGTTAAAGATAATACAACCCCCCCCCCCAAAAAAAAAAATCCAGCTTTGAAATGCAAGAGAAATGCCGTACTTGCAGATAGGAGTCTAGGTGTAATGTAGATTTTGGCCACCAGATGGCAGCAGTATGTATGCAAAGTTTCAGACTGATCCAGTGAAGAATTACAGTCTGCCAGGAGTTTGCCCAAATGTGCCGAATTGATACATTTTCAAGTACATAGAGAACATACAACAAATGCTACACACACACACACACACACACACACACACACACACACACACACACACACACACACACACACACACACACACACACACACACACACACACACACACACACACACACACACGTTAAAATACACACGGGGGCGGATTCCGCCTCCATTAGGACAGAGATTAGTTGGTTAATCGCAAAAAGAATGTTTGATCCCTCTCTCTCTCTCTCTCTCTCTCTCTCTCTCTCTCTCTCTCTCGCTCTCTCTCTCTCTCTCTCTCTCTCTCTCTCTCTCTCTCTGTCTCTCTCTGTCTCTCTCTGTCTCTGTCTCTGTCTCTGTCTCTGTCTCTGTCTCTGTCTCTGTCTCTGTCTCTCTCTGTCTGTAGGATGGTCTCGTGAAGGTTAACATGGAGAAGCTAACGTTCTATGCTCTGTCAGCTCCAGAGAAGCTGGACCGTATCGGAGCCTACCTCTCCGAGAGACTGTCCAGAGACGTGGCCCGACACAGATACGGGTACACACAGACTCACACACACACAACACACACTTGCATGCACGCACACACACACACGTTTATAATGTAAATGTAACATCTGACTGTGTGTGTGTGTGTGTGTGTGTGTGTGTGTGTGTGTGTGTGTGTGTGTGTGTGTGTGTGTGTGTGTGTGTGTGTGTGTGTGTGTGTGTGTGTGTGTGTGTGTGTGTGTGTGTGTGGTAGATATGTGTGTATAGCCATGGAGGCATTGGACCAGCTGTTGATGGCGTGCCACTGTCAGAGCATCAACCTGTTTGTGGAGAGTTTCCTCACTATGGTCCGCAAGCTGCTGGAGGCTGACAAACCCAACCTACAGATACTAGGAACCAACTCAGTAAGACACACACACACACACACACACACACATATATACACACATATATATACACACACACACACACACACACACACACATTCAGACATATACTGTATTAGTGCAGGATGAAAGGCCAGTAAGTCATGACTCTGTATAGATCAAGGCATACTGTACCACCCGGTACTGCTGGGTAGGGAGGTGTGTCTGTATGTGTTTGTCTCTGTGTGTGTGTGTGTGTGTGTGTGTGTGTGTGTGTGTGTGTGTGTGTGTGTGTGTGTGTGTGTGTGTGTGTGTGTGTGTGTGTGTGTGTGTGTGTGTGTGTGTGTGTGTGTGTGTGTGTGTGTGTGCGTGTGTGGAATACTTCTACCATCTAAGGTTGCGACATCTTTCTTAGAATTCTTCCTCTCAGAATCCTGCAGGGTGTATAAATATAGATACATCTGGCTGGGCCTCGAACACACACACACACACACACACACACACACACACACACACACACACACACACACACACACACACACACACACACACACACACACACACACACACACACACACACACACAGACACACACACACACAGACACACAGACACACACAATATAAAGGCTTATAGATGAAAGATTATACACACATGCATGAACACACTTGCACACACAAACACACACACACATTACTATACTTGTGAGGACTTTTTGGGGACCAACAATTGATTCCCAATCAAAATTCTAATTACCGTTAACCTAATCAAAACCCTTACCCTAACCCTAACCTTAACCCCTAACACTAATTCTTACCCTAAACCTAACCCCTAAACATAATTCAAATCCTAAACCTAACCCCTAAACCTAATCCTAAACCTAACCTCTAAACCTAATCCTAAACCTAACCCCTAAACCTAATCCTAAACCTAACCCCTAAACCTAATCTTAAACCTAACCCCTAAACCTAATCCTAAACCTAATCCTAAACCTAACCCCTAAACCTAATTCTAATCCTAAACCCCTAAGCCTAACATAGCATTTTTACAAGTGAGGACTGGCAAAATGTCCTCACTTCTTTGAATTTTAGTAAGTTTACCATTCTTGTGATGACTTCTGGTACACACACACACACACACACACACACACACACACACACACACACACACACACACACACACACACACACACACACACACACACACACACACACACACACACACACACACACACACAGTCTTGTACAGCTAACCTTGTGGGGACATACAATTCAGTCCCATTCAAAATCCTATTTTCCCTAAACCTAACCCTAATCCTAACCCGTACTCTTACCCTAACCCTAATCCTAACCTTAACCCTAACCCTAACCCTAACCCAAAAACCTAAACTTTATCCTAACCCTAAACCTAAGCCTAGCTCCTAACCCTAACCCTACAACTAACCCTAGCTCCTAACCTTAATATTTAACTTAATTCTAACCCTAACACTAATTCTAACCTTAACCCTAAACCCCCTAGAAATAGCATTTGACCTTGTGGGGACTAACAAAATGTCCCCAGCTGGTCAACTTTTTGTTCGTTTACTATTCTTGTAGGGACTTCTGGTCCCCACAAGAATAGTTAAACACGTCCACACACACACACACACACACACACACACACACACACACACACACACACACACACACACACACACACACACACACACACACACACACACACACACACACACCCTTGACGATTACAGGGATTTCTTAGTGTGTGCAGGCTGGCCAGGCTCATATCTATATTGGATGAATATGAAGGCAGAGGTTTATTTATACAGACAGACCAGACTGGCAGGCAGCATGATACGCTTTCAGCCTGCAACTGCCCTGTGTCCCACTGTTCAGCCTGCATCTGTCCTATATCCACTGTTCATCCTATATCTGTCCTATGTCCCACTGTTCAGCCTATATCTGCCCTATGTCCCACTGTTCAGCCTATATCTGCCCTATGTCCCACTGTTCAGCCTATATCTGTCCTATGTCCCACTGTTCAGCCTGCATCTGTCCTATGTCCCACTGTTCAGCCTGTATCTGTCCTATATCCACTGTTCAGCCTATATCTGTCCTATATCCACTGTTCATCCTATATCTGTCCTATGTCCCACTGTTCAGCCTGTATCTGTCCTATATCCACTGTTCAGCCTATATCTGTCCTATATCCACTGTTCAGCCTATATCTGTCCTATGTCCCACTGTTCAGCCTGTATCTGTCCTATACCCACTGTTCAGCCTATGTCTGTCCTATATCCCACTGTTCATCCTATATCTGTCCTATATCCACTGTTCAGCCTATATCTGACCTATATCCACTGTTCATCCTATATCTGTCCTATATCCACTGTTCAGCCTATATCTGTCCTATGTCCCACTGTTCAGCCTGCATCTGTCCTATGTCCCACTGTTCAGCCTATATCTGTCCTATATCCACCATTCAGCCTATATCTGTCCTATGTCCCACTGTTCAGCCTATATCTGTCCTATATCCACTGTTCAGCCTACATCTGTCCTATATCCACCGTTCAGCCTATATCTGTCCTATATCCACTGTTCAGCCTATATCTGTCCTATATCCACTGTTCAGCCTATATCTGTCCTATATCCACTGTTCATCCTATATCTGTCCTATATCCACTGTTCAGCCTATATCTGTCCTATATCCCACTGTTCAGCCAATATCTGTCCTATATCCACTGTTCAGCCTATATCTGTCCTATATCCACTGTTCAGCCTATATCTGTCCTATGTCCCACTGTTCAGCCTATGTCTGTCCTATATCCACTGTTCAGCCTATGTCTGTCCTATATCCACTGTTCAGCCCATATCTGTCCTATATCCACTGTTCAGCAGGACCTTATTTCTCTTTCTTGATGCCAGCAGTTAAAAATATTGTAATTTGATGTCGACACAAAACCAAATCCTTAAATTACAAGGTAAACATATATTTACATTTATCTCTGTAACGAACCAACGTTTTCCTACTCAGTTTGTGAAGTTTGCCAACATCGAGGAGGACACTCCGTCGTACCACCGCAGTTACGACTTCTTTGTGTCGCGTTTCAGCGAGATGTGTCACTCCAGCTACGAAGATCCCGATGTACGCACCAAGTGAGTGACCCAGAACTGCTTCTTCTTACCCTCAACTCTAAGGTGAAGTGTGTAGGGGAGAAAGACTAGGGGAGAAATGTTAATGTGTGACTGCTCTATCAATACTAAGTGTATCATGCATTTCTATCCTTTATACTCTCTCTGTCTGTCTCACTCTCTCTCTCCCTTTCTATATCTCTCTCTGTCTCTCTCTGTCTCACTCTCTCTCTCCCTTTCTATCTCTCTCTCTGTCTCTCTCTGTCTCACTCTCTCTCTCCCTTTCTATCTCTCTCTGTCTCTCTCTGTCTCACTCTCTCTCTCCCTTTCTCACTCTCTCTCTCCCTTTCTATCTCTCTCTCTGTCTCTCTCTCTCCCTTTCTCTCTCTCTCTCTGTCTGTCTGTCTGTCTGTCTGTCTGTCTGTCTGTCTGTCTGTCTGTCTGTCTGTCTGTCTGTCTGTCTGTCTGTCTGTCTGTCTGTCTGTCTGTCTGTCTGTCTGTCTGTCTCCCCCTCTCCCCCCTCTCCCCTCTCTCCCTCTCTCCCTCTCCAGGATCCGTATGGCAGGTATCCGTGGTCTCCAGGGAGTGGTAAGGAAGACAGTGAGGGATGAGCTGCAGGCTAACATATGGGAGCGTCAACACATGGACAAGATAGTCCCCTCTCTACTGTTCAACCTCCAGGACCCTACAGACAGGTTTGTCCCCTGCCAAACAGCTCATCATTCTGCATGCAGCTTTAGTGTTGCCACAGTGACAGGTGTGTTAAACCAGGCAGGTCACCCGTGATACAAGTCAGTATTCGACGTCCATCCACGTCTTAGGGTGTCGGGAGATGACGTGGAAACCAGGCCACGAGGGGCAACAGTGAGTGCTGTTACCTTCAAACAGGTTTGTGTTTAGCGGGTGCTGTGGATAGGGATGACGTAGATAACATCAGCCTCTGATTCCAAATATTTCAAGTTCGAATCCCTATCCCAAACCTTAACCCTTAACCAGTCGTAGTGCCTCACTGTTGCCCCTAGTGGCCGGTGTTCACGTCATCTCCCGACGTCCTCAGACGTGGATGGACGTCGAATACTGACTTGTATCACGGGTGACCTGGCTGCTTTATTTGATCACCTGGGAAACTTAACACAGGAAGTGTGTATTTGAGGTTTAAGAAAAAGGCTTCTAATTTCTACTTTCTACTAAATTTTAGACTTGATCTATCCTATCTAAAAAATATACCAACCCCTACAAAAATGTCCATTAATTATAATCCACATAGTAATGAACATTTCCTGTGGCAGGAAACTGGTTCAAATGAAGGTCCTACTTGTGTACTGTATGTAGTGTTTCCCCTGGCGATGAGAAGGAGAGTCCAGCTGAGCTGACTGAGAGATGCTTCAGGGAGCTGCTGGGTAGAGCTGCCTACGGAAACATTAAGAACGCTGTCAAACCTGTACTAATGTGAGTCTCACACACACACACTCACTCACACTCTCACACACACTCTCTCTCTCTCTCTCTCTCTTTCTCTCTCTTTCTCTCTCTCTCTCTCTCTCTCTCTCTCTCTCTCTCGCTCTCTCTCAATTCAATTCAATTCAATTCAAGGGGCTTTATTGGCATGGGAAACATGTGTTAACATTGCCAAAGCAAGTGAGGTAGATAATATACAAAAGTGAAATAAACAATAAAAATTAACAGTAAACATTACACATACAGAAGTTTCAAAACAATAAAGACATTACAAATGTCATATTATGTATATATACAGTGTTGTAACAATGTACAAATGGTTAATGTACACAAGGGGAAATAAATAAGCATAAATATGGGTTGTATTTACAATGGTGTTTGTTCTTCACTGGTTGCCCTTTTCTTGTGGCAACAGGTCACAAATCTTGCTGCTGTGAAGGAACACTGTGGTATTTCACCCAGTAGATATGGGAGTTTATCAAAATTGGATTTGTTTTCGAATTCTTTGTGGATCTGTGTAATCTGAGGGAAATATGTCTCTCTAATATGGTCATACATTGGGCAGGAGGTTAGGAAGTGCAGCTCAGTTTCCACCTCATTTTGTTGGCAGTGAGCACATAGCCTGTCTTCTCTTGAGAGCCATCTCTCTCTCTCTCTCTCACACACACACACAAATAATATTTATGAATCTAAGCAAGTGCGTGTGTTATAGGCACCTGGATAACCATTCTCTGTGGGAGGGGAAGAGCTTTGCTGTCCGCTGCTTCAAGATCATCATGTATTCTATCCAGGTCAGGATCATCACATCCTCATATCAGCATTTAGCAGTCGACAACAGTATCTGCTGCTATGTCTAGTATGGTTTCACATTACTAAAATATCATTTGTCTTCTCTTCTCTCCTGTCTCCTCTCCTGTCCTGTCTCCTCTCCTGTCTCCTTTCTTGTCCTGTCCTGTCTCCTCTCATGTCCTGTCTCCTGTCTCCTCTCCTGTCTCCTGTCTCCTCTCTTGTCCTCTCTCCTCTCCTGTCTCCTGTCTCCTCTCTTGTCCTCTCTCCTCTCCTCTCCTGTCTCTTCTCCTCTCCTGTCTCCTCTTTTGTCCTGTCTCCTGTCTCCTCTCTTGTCTCCTGTCTCCTCTCTTGTCCTCTCTCCTCTCCTGTCTCCTCTCCTGTCTCCTGTCTCCTCTCTTGTCCTCTCTCCTCTCCTGTCTCTTCTCCTCTCCTGTCTCCTCTCCTCTCCTGTCTCCTATCTCCTCTCTTGTCCTCTCTCCTGTCTCCTCTCCTCTCCTGTCTCCTGTCTCCTCTTTTGTCCTGTCCTGTCTCCTCTCCTGTCTCCTGTCTCCTCTCTTCTCCACTCCTCGCTCTAGTCACAGCATTCTCACCTGGTTATTCAGCAGCTGCTGGGTCATCTAGATGCTAACAGTAAGAATTCAGCCACAGTGCGTGCTGGGATAGTGGAGGTCCTGTCTGAGGCTGCTGTCATTGAGGCCAGTGGCTCTGTGGGTGAGTGTGTGTGTGTGTGTGTGTGTTTTTTAATTTATATTTATTTATTATTATATTTTTTAGGTGAGACCCTGTACTATACTAAAACAGCCAATCCCAAATTGACCCATAGCCATTGGTTGAGATCTGAGAGGATTGTATAGTCAGGTTGGTTTACAACGTCACGACAATAATGACAATGTGTATCTAAGAGGTCAAAGGCTGTGTGGGGTTTCTATTTGATATGTTTTATTTAACCTTTATTTAACTAGATGTAACAGTTTAGCTTCCGCCCCTCTCCTCGCCCCTACCTGGGCTCGAACCAGGGACCCTCTGCACACATCAACAACAGCCACCTTCGAAGCATCGCTACCCATCGCTCCACAAAAGCCGCGGCCCTTGCAGAGCAAAGGGGAACAACTACTTCAAGGTCTCAGAGCGAGTGACGTCACCGATTGAAAGGCTATTAGCGCGCACCGCCGCTAACTAGCTAGCCGTTTCACATCGGTTACATAGACATGTCAGTTAAGAACAAGTTCATATTCATCATGACGGCCTACCAGAAGGCAGCAGCACAACATGGTAGCAGAACACAACATGGTAGCAACACAACATGGTAGCAACACAACATGGTAGCAACACAACATGGTAGCAACACAGCATGGTAGCAACACAACATGGTAGCAACACAACATGGTAGCAACACAACATGGTAGCAACACAGCATGGTAGCAACACAACATGGTAGCAACACAACATGGTAGCAACACAACATGGTAGCAACACAACATGGTAGCAACACAACATGGTAGCAACACAACATGGTAGCAACACAACATGGTAGCAACACAACATGGTAGCAACACAGCATGGTAGCAACACAACATGGTAGCAACACAACATGGTAGCAACACAACATGGTAGCAACACAACATGGTAGCAACACAACATGGTAGCAACACAACATGGTAGCAACACAACATGGTAGCAACACAACATGGTAGCAACACAACATGGTAGCAACACAACATGGTAGCAGAACACAACATGGTACAAACATTGTTGGGCACAGACAACAGCACAAAGGGCAAGAAGGTAGCGACAACAATACATCACACAAAGCAGCCACAACTGTCAGTAAGAGTGTCCATGATGGAGTCTTTGAATGAAGAGATGGAGATAAAACTGTCCAGTTTGAGTGTTTTTTTGCAGCTCGTTCCAGTCGCTAGCTGCAGCAATCTGAAAAGAGGGGTGACCCTGGGATGTGTGTGCTTTGGGGACCTTTAACAGAATGTGACTGGCAGAACGGGTGTTATATGTGGAGGATGAGGGCTGCAGTAGATATCTCAGATAGGGGGGAGTGAGGCTTAAGAGGGTTTTATAAATAAGCATCAACCAGTGGGTCTTGTGGCAGGTATACACAGATGACCAGTTTACAGAGGAGTATAGAGTGCACTGATGTGTCCTATAAGGAGCATTGGTGGCAAATCTGATGGCCGAATGGTAAATAACATCTAGCCGCTCGAGAGCACCCTTACCTGCCGATCTATAAATTACATCTCCGTAATCTAGCATGGGTAGGATGGTCATCTGAATCAGGGTTAGTTTGGCAGCTGGGTCTCCCGGTCACTGCTGGCACAGGTATTGAACCAGCATCTGTATCAACAAACTGCCATGCAGTGTCTTAGACCGCTGCGCCAATTGGGCACTGTACAACGTGACCGGTCGGGAGTAGGCTACAGTACTACAGTAAAAACAAAATAATCCTAACAATTCCACACCCTAATTGTAGTCTAAGTTTCTCTTAGAATAACAACCTTTGTGTAACAACAGTTTTAGTAAGTAATAATGATGAGTAGTAACAAAACAATGAGTGTAATTTTTCAGGTGTGCAGCGTGCAGGACAGAGGAATAGCAATTCTTACACTATATTTCTAAATTCAATCACCTTCTTCATCCTCATCATTCAGTTAATTGAAAATCAATTTTGAAGTCGTACACAATTATCAGTTTCTATTTAGGTTTATGTCGCCCGTTCATTGTCAGTTAGTGACACAGTAGGACCCAAAAGCCTAATCAGTGCTCTAACTCCCCCTTGTGGTGGTCTGGAGCAATGAAGTGGTGACGCAGGGTACCGTACTAAAC